>NC_143133.1:17587878-17739393 GCF_059928025.1 Delphinapterus leucas
AATGACTGTGTATGGTAGAATTGGGCATGCTGTTAAACAAGTTAAATTTGTTCATGAAATGCAACTTTGAAAATGAGATGTGTATTTTAATGAATGACAGGGCTGAACATGAATGTTATACTGAATCTGTAATGTGGATCTATGGCATTTCTCTTTTGGAGAAATGGGAAGAACTTGAGGGGCTATTTTCTTTGAAATTAATGCCATGGTGAATATTATCATTATTATCACCACAAACAGTTAAATCAAATTAGAAATGAGAAATAAACTTTACCTATTGTATTCCTAATTTAATTTAAAACACTGAAGCTGGAAACATAGTTTGAAAGACATAAATACAGGTATCAAGTGGAATGTCTAACCATTCTCTGCCTTCAGCTGATGTAGGGATGCATGCTAGTATCTAAAAAAAATAAAGCAAATATTTGCCAAGTTCAACAATCCTTTCCAGGAATGTATGGAATGAGAATTCTACAGGGTATCTTCTTTGTGAACATAAATTCCTCCCTCAATAAATGTATTTAATAAATTATCTGTGAAAATGAACAGCTAACCCAATTAGCTAGTTACCCAGAACATTCCTGCTCATCACCTCCACAGCTCTGTTGAGGATGATATGACAGAAAGCAAGATCTGGTAGTATTTTGAAATTTCTTCCTATGTTAACTTTTCCTTAAATAAAAAGGAAGGACTTAACATTAAGCATTCTAGGGCAGACAGAGATATAGAGATAAAAAGAATGATTCATGTCACCCTTTATATTTTGGAGGATATTAAATATTCTCTATTTTGAGGATACTGCAGACCAAGATAGCAACAATGAATTGTTATTATAGTGACTGCAATTTTAGTGAAATATGTCTGATACTCAATCTTAAGTGAAAACCTCAAAAAGCTAGTTCAAATAAATTGATTTATTAATTGATACTTGAAAAGTGGTCAAGAGCAAAGTAGATATATAGCTGGGAAGTAGCATATGAAAAGAGGTTCAATATCATATGACACTAGGGAATTGCAAATTAAAGTGAGATACCACTACATGTCTATTAGAATGACCAAAATCCAAAACACTGATAACACCAAATGATCGTGAGGATGTGGAACAACAGGAACTTTTTTTTTTTGCGGTACGCGGGCCTCTCACTGCTGTGGCCTCTCCCATTGTGGAGCACAGGCTCCGGACACGCAGGCTCAGCGGCCATGGCTCACGGGCCCAGCTGCTCCACGGCATGTGGGATCTTATCAGACCAGGGCACAAACCCGCGTCCCCTGCATCGGCAGGCGGACTCTCAACCACTGCGCCACCAGGGAAGCCCGGAACTCTTACTCTTTGATGGTGGGAATACAGAATGGTACAACCACTTTAGAAGACAGTTGGGCAGTTTTTTTTACAAATCTGAATATACTCTTATCTCATGACCCAGAAACCATGCACCTCACTACTTATCCAAATGAATTAAAAACTTAGGTCCACACAAAAACCTGCAGAGGGTGTTTATTGTAGCCTTCTTCATGACTGACAAATCAAGGAAGCAACCGAGATATCCTTTAGGAAATGAATGGATAAATAAACTGTGGTACATCCAGACAATGGAATATTACTCAGCACTAAAAAGAAATAAGCCATCAAGCAATGAAAATATATGGAGAAAACTTAAATGCATATTACTAAGTGAAAGAAGCCAATGTGAAAAGGCTACATACTGCATTATTCCAACTATATAATAGTCTGGAAAACGCAAAGCTATGGAGACAGTAAAAAGATTAGTGATTGGGGCTTCCCTGGTGGTGTAGTGGTTGAGAGTCCGCCTGCCGTTGCAGGGGACACGGGTGCGTGCCCCGGTCTGGGAAGATCCCACATGCCGCGGAGCGGCTGGGCCTGTGAGCCATGGCTGCTGAGCCTGCGTATCCGGAGCCTGTGCTCCACGATGGGAGAGGCCACAACAGTGAGAGGCCCGCGTACCGCAAAAACAACAACAACAACAAAAAGATTAGTGATTGCCAGGGTATGGGAGAAGGAAGGGGTGAACAGGCAGAGTACAGAGGATTTTTAAGGCAGTGAAACTACACTGCATGTTACTACAGTGGTGGATACTTGTCATTATACATTTCTCAAAATCCAAAGAATGTACAACACCAAGAATGAACTCTAAGGTAGGCTGTGGACTTTGGGCGATAATATTGTGTCCATGTATGTTCATCAATTGTAACAAACATACCACTCTAGTGTGGGAGCTCTATAGTGGGGGAAGTTATGTGTGGGAAGAGATGAGGGTATGTGAGAAACCTCTGTACTTTCCTCTCAATTTTGCTGTGAACCTAAAACTGTTCTAAAAAAATAAAGTTTATTAATTTTTAAAAAGTGGTCAAGATTTAATATGACAATGAAACTAGCTTGTAAATTTATCTTGCTCTACTCAACATGTAAATATATTTCATTGAGGAAAAATTATGATTAGATTCATAAGTTATCGAGATGATAACATTATAGGTATATAAATTTCTACTGAAGAGATGTCAAATTGTAACAATGCCATGGTTCAAAAGTCTCAACATATAAGTCCAAATATTATGCTTTATATTTGAAAATCAAGGATCATTTCTAAGTATTTTTTCCTAAATCTAAGTTAACTTGTAACCAAAATCTAGCCAAATGTTCTTTCAGTGTTTCATTTCAGTGTTGGTGTTTAGTTCTTCTGAAGTTCCTCTAAAATTTTCTCAGGACTTCAGACATGAGAGAACTATCCAACCTAGGGTGAGAACAAAGTTTCTGACAGGAGAAAATATTTCTTAACAAATGGAATTGTCTCTATTCTATTACTCTTGTAGTCATACTGCACCAAATTGAAGTGAATAATTCCCTTTCATTTCTTGTTACTCCTGCCCTCCTCTCAAGAGCCACAGCAGACATATACACACATACTACATAGCATTTTCTCTTTATTTTCTGAAAGTTGCCCCCTACTAACCTGGCTTCTTGACAGTGCAAAGGAGTCTACTTCAGAGATCCCCTGTCTTCATCACAGTTTTGTGGGCAATGCCAGTACTCATCAAGAGGTGGAACTGAAGGTGGACCCCATCCAAGTATAGCACCCCACCAAAGTGACATCAATACAGCTTAGGGAAAATACTGGGCATTAGGCCAGGACAGCTGAAACCCTGGGCCAGTGGGAGAAGTGGAACTGTAAAGGAAGCTTTTCCTCTCTTCCTATTTCAGAACCATTTTTACCTCATGGAAACAAAGGTGATCTATACTGGACCAGAGGAAAGAGCAAAGAACTTACTAGCAGTCAAGAAACATTGCTGACTCCACCACCTTCAGTGAGTCTTTGTGCTTGGCATGATAGACATAAACAAACAAGGCTGTCAAGAGTGCTAATGGCTGCAAAGCTTAGCTTTAGGGGAAAAGCCTTGAGTTCTACATCCCTGAATTTTTGGCAAATAAGAAAATCAAAACAGGAACTGATTAATAAATATTTCAGAGTAGATATCCCTTCTTGAGAATCAGAAATGTTTAAGTAGAAGAAAAGATTGAATTATAACATAGGAATCATAAACTAGAGTACTAAGGAAAATTATGTCATGAGTGCCTGTAGTTCAATTACATTAAAAAACCACCTGCTGATCCCACTACTGGGCATATACCCTGGCAAAACCATAATTCAAAAAGAGTCATGTACCACAATGTTCATTGCAGCTCTACTTACAACAGCCAGGACATGGAAGCAACATAAGTGTCCATTGACAGATGAATGGATAAAGAAGATGTGGCACATATATACAATGGAATATTACTCAGCGATAAAAAGAAATGAAATTGAGTTATTTGTAGTGAGGTGGATGGACCTAGAGACTGTCATACAGAGTGAAGTAAGTCAGAAAGAGAAAAACAAATACCATATGCTAACACATATATATGGAATCTAAAAGAGAAAAAATGGTTCTGAAGAACCTAGGGGCAGGACAGGAATAAAGACGCAGACGTAGAGAACAGACTTGAGGACACAGGGAGGGGGAAGGGTAAGCTGGGACGAAGTGAGAGAGTGGCATGGACATATATACACTACCAAATGTAAAATAGATAGCTAGGGGGAAGCAGCCTCATAGCACAGGGAGATCAGCTCCATGCTTTGTGACCACCTAGAGGGGTGGGATACATAGGGTGGGAGGGAGACGCAAGAGGGAGGAGATATGGGGACATATGTATAACTGATTCACTTTGTTATAAAGCAGAAACTAACACACCATTGTAAAGCAATTATACTCCAATAAAGATGTTAAAAAAAAAAACAAACACCTGCTGTTACCTAGAATGCTCTTCATACTTTACCTGCCTGTCTAAATCTTACTCATTTCAAGGCATTATGTGTACCCAGAATCCTCCAAATTGGCTCAATGCTTTTTCTATGGGGTCTCACAACGACAATTAATACAGAAACACTCAAGAAAATAGGGAAATAAGAAATTAATTCGTTCCCTCCAATTGTACCCTAAAAGTACTGTTACTTCCACTCTTGGGAGCAGCTTGTGATAAGATTCCCTTGTTCTCTGGGGCATAAATGGCAGGTTCCCTCCTCCGTCATCACTGGTATTCTATTGTACTTCCTAACTCTTACGTTGATGACCTTTCGTTGCACCAGCACTCTTTACATTCTAACAGCGATCTTTAAAATTTACTTTTTCTTTCTGATATATACATACTGGTTGTCTGCACTCTTGACTTCAGCTATTTTAAAGTTTGTCATCTTCTCTTATTTATTTAAGGACAATTTTTTTCAAATGTAGCATTTCTGCAAGTCATAAGCAAGCTAAAATTCAGGTCTGTCTTTTTAAGGTAAGTGCTGATTTTCATTTATGCTTTTTTTCTTTTTGCAGTCTTCATGTGTCTTCTTTTTGCTTCAAAAGTATACGAAAGATAATATATATCTAGAGACTGGGTTTAAATTCCATTAATCCTATACCTACTGAATTTCTTGCACAGATAAGTTTGTGAAGTATATATTTTTAGGTTTATCATTTTCTGACTTCATATTCAGGACTCTCTGCCTGACATCTGGTTGCTCTGTCCTACTCTCCACTGCACATTCAAATGATAGACTCACAGGAGTCCACCAGCTTTGGGCAGATGGAGAAAGAGAAAAAAATTCAGTTGTTTTTTTTTCTCATCTTAAACTCAAACGTGTGGTAAAATACAATACTGCTTTATGTCCCATTTTCTTAATTGCATTTTTCTGAAAATGGAATATTTGGAAAATAGACAAATAACATATTGTCGTGTTCCAGGGCTTAATTAGAATGTTACTAAGGAAAACAACTTTGTTTTCAGTGTATTAACATATGCAAATCCAGGCTCCCATCTAACTTTTTTTCCTTTGCCATGCCCAATTCTCTTCTTTCCGCATATCCCATCTCTTTATGTATCTATTGTCCTCTTGACTGTACAGTTTTACTGAGCTCATCTTCAGAGTTTACAGTGGGATTTACAGGTTCTCTGGAATAGGGAGGCATTACTACAATGTGATTTTACAATTGCCTTTTCCAAGACCTAACATATTTTACTTTGGGACACGTGGGGTTTTCTTGTTTTGTTTTGTTTTTGCGGTACGTGGGCCTCTCACTGTTGTGGCCTCTCCCGTTGCGGAGCACAGGCTCCGGACGCGCAGGCTCAGCATCCATGGCTCACGGGCCTAGCCGCTCCGCAGCATGTGGGATCTTCCCGGACTGGGGCACGAACCCGTGTCCCCTGCCATTGGCAGGCGAACTCTCAACCACTGCGCCACCACGGAAGCCCCACGTGGGGTTTTTATGGTTATTGATGTTTATTACTCAGCTTGAGGTTACTTCACTGTATGAAGAGTCTTGGCTATGATTTTAATTTCTCCCTGGGTGAGTGAGCAATTCTTTCTCCAGCCATGCCCTGAATAAAAGGCAAACTCTCTTCTTGTTTCTTATAGCATCTTGGCACTACTGGGTGAAGATTTTCTGACTCCTGTGTCACATAAAACAGGCTCCAGGTTTAGCTCTTGGTCATAGATTGGAAAAAAGTATTATCTCTAGGCTACATATGTACACTGAATTCTAATCTTCCACAATTCAAGAGCCAGAACTTACATTTGTGAACACTTGTTCGTGACTGAAGCGCTGCTCAAGACTATACATTGTATACCTGATTTCAATATACTGTGGGATATTTGGCTTCAAGTATTTCTCATTGTTTAGCTTTTACTTTCCCTTGTGTCTGCAATCTAGTAATTCTATAGTCTTCATTTCAAGCTCAAATAAGTATTTTCTTAAACTTGGTTACACTTTATCTGATTTTGGTTTTTTTTATTCTTTAGAGTAGTAGGGTAGATTTTCCTAATCTTGTCACATGCTGGACTGTGTTACAGGACACATTTTAAATGATAAAACAAAGTAATATTCTCCATTAATTTGTGATTTTTATCTTTGACGTGTAAAATAAAGTATTCAGGTTTTCTTTGTGAACGCTAAGCAGTTTTTCTTGTTTTGCATTTATTTGTTCTACAAGTAGAATTCAGAATGGATTTTATTTGGGGAATGGGGAAAAAGTTAGACATGCTATATTATACTTAATTAGCAAAGTGATATTTGTTATTAGCTCATAGATTGGCTAAAAATGTCCAGTCTCCTCAGTGATCAAAGCGTTTTTATTCTCCCCATATCTGATCAATGTGGAATGTGTAAGGAATTTTAACTCTGAAGTAACCTAAAGGTACATCTCCATTTCAGACTTAAACATATTAGCTTTGGCTGCAGCTGCATATAAATAATTATAATAATCAAAAGTTTAAAAATTAGCAATAGCTTTAGGTATATAATCTTATTACTACAAAAGTTTTCTTCTGAAATAAAAGAATGTATTAGTCATATACTCAACCCAAAAATTTCTTAGGTTTCTTCAACGGCAATTTCAATTATATTTGGCATCTAATTTACACAAGTAAAATGTAAGCACCCATTTTATTATTATTTTAATGTTTAAAAGTCTTCCGTCACTTTCTGAAATATTTTCTCTTGAAAGTGATACAAGCTTATATTTATTAATTCTGTTAACTATAATAGAAGCTCCACTTTTAGTCATGTGTTACTAGTACATAGTTATATAATGTTTAAAAGAGAATATAGGTTATCCTTCAATATATTAGTTCTAAGTTTAGTATTTCTTACCCCAATTCCTAATAGTAGTAAATAATTATATGATTAGATTACAGATGGGAACATTAACTCTTCTCAAAGTACTTTGACATATTTTTATGATTGTCATGAGACTTTGAGGTGTGTTTCTTGAGATTGTCAAGAAACTTATTCTTAATTTTGCTCATGAGGACACAAAGAACTTGGGGAAACTATCAAGCTCCTTGCTCAAGATCACAATGCTAGCAAAGTGCAAAGTCAAGTCCCTAATGCAGGGCTTTTGTCTCCAAAGCTCATGCTCTACACTGTGGGATACCTCTTGCGTTCTACAAATAAAATACTAGTTTGGTGAAATCACATCTTATATTCTCTTGCATGTAATAATTTTACATCACAATTGTAATTCAACTAAATAAAGTTATGCCACTGATCACAAGAAATTTATTTTGAGTGGATGGATGTAGTTATATTAAAAGTGAGATTTTTTTTTCTTATTGTCATAATGTGTTTACTGGCTATTGTAAATTATCACAATTACATCTTGTATTTGACAAAAATAAATCAGTGACAAACTGGAAACTTGGAGGATGACGCTACAGCTGTGCACCATGTACAGCCTACTGAAAACCATCAGGCCAAGGTCACTGGAAAACCTGCCTCATTCCCTCTAACAGATGCAAACTTATATTTAGAGGACTTGTGCAATGATCTAGTAGTAACAGGATGCTTCTCTGTGGACCAGATATTTTTTTGATAAGTGCAACCAACTGCTCAATATTCTTGTTCATATGCATATTTCTTTTCCCTGGAAACTACAATGACTCTGTGGAATGCTCCAAGAGTTGCAAAACAGAATTTTTAGATCTTTCAGTATTTCTGTGTTGCCTTAAAGTGAATCACAAGACCTTAGAGCTTATGCAGTCCTGCACTACTAGATATAAGTAGTTCTAGGATTTTTAAACACCAAGTGCTGACCTTTCTGAGCTTTTGGAATCCTTATGCATTGTCTTTCACCTTTTAGAACTCTAGACTAAGGTATGATGTTCAAGTTGAAATTGAACCAAAATAGTCCTGCCATCCATGACTACTAGGTATTTCCAAATTTCTTACTTTCTTTTATATTCCTACCTAAAATGTATTTGCTGTTTTCTCATGGTCTTATCAACAGTATATATGGTCACTATTAGAAATATTTGCCCTATCTTGCCACTATTGCCATCAGAATTTAAGTAAGGATGATTGAAATGGGCCATGGATCTTCTAACAGGTTGAAGCTGATTTTTTATGCACTACAGGCACCCTTTATGAGACATACAATGCTACCTGACACAATTCTTGTTCTCAAGTTGAGAGCTATTACTGTTTATTCTTCCAAGAAGGACATGGCCCTGAAAGTAGTTTGTCTAGATCTGAAACAACACCACCACTAAAGTCATCTTTTATTTATCTTTTTCCTCTATTATATCAGTATGGAGATGATGGAAGCAATGTAAGGATAAGACAAATGGACAGTTGGGATTTGGAAGTCTGCTTATGTCATAGTTTAATATTTTGGACCTCAGACATATCCACATTCTAGATCAGTTGACTGCAAGTTCTCACCCCAAACTCATCAGCCACACAGAATAAGACTCTAAAGTGCCTGTGTGACTAACAAAGCTCCTGTTTAATTTTCAGTTCAAATTTCTTAACATACAATAAATGGTGTACCACTTGCTCTTTTCCAAAAGTACAGTGTGCGTTTTTTACTATCCCATGTTTACAATACACTTCCTCCTCTTCTTTGCCTTGGTGATTCCTCCATATTCTCTAGAACTTGCTCAGCAGCACTCATCTACCCTCTCCCCGCACACCACACTCAGGGTAGAATGCTTTCCCTTTGTCCTCTCAGAGTACTCTGCACTGAACCTAGTGTTTATTTCCAAATCATTTTAAATGTTTGCATTATTCTTATTACTACACACTATAGATTGTAAATTTCTTTACAATAAGAAATGGATCTAGTTGCAATTCCAGTATCCATTATTTACAGTAGTTATTCAATAACTATTAATTGAAAAAATAAATGTCTATGAAATTACTAGTATAAAAAAAACTGAGCCTGTGATCATGGACACTTTAGCATAATGGCAATGTGAAAGCACTTGTGATGACATGAGATCACCAGTGTTAAAGTGCAAGCATATGCTATACTTATTTATTCATTTATTTGGGAAATATTTGTTCTATACCAAAAAGTTGCTGGGGATATAAAACTAAGCAAAATCAGGTAAAATTACAGTTCTTCATGAAACTTATGACTGGTAAGTGGCTAATCACAAAATTGGATATATAATTAGAAACTGAGTTGAGTTATATGAAGGAAAGAAACATGGTTTTATAAGAGTGAATAAAAAAGGAACTAGGTCTAGACTCTAAGTCAAGGATGCTTCCCTGAAATAGCGAACTTTAAGCTGAGCTCCGTTTGATGGGCAGCAGTAAATCAGGCATAGGGGGAGGAGTGTGAGAGCTTTCTAATCTAAGCTCTGTGGAGATATAACATATTGTTTGAGAAACTGAAGAAGTCTCGTGTGGCTGGAGCAGAGAATGAGGGGGATCATGACGGCGAAACTAGTTAAGATACCACAGGATCTTTTATTCATGTTAAGTGTTTATTTCCCACTCCCCAGGGGTAATAGACACCTACTGAAGATAGTTCCAGTGTGTGAGAGTTATTCTCAGACTGTCATACATGTGCACTTATTCTTTGACTTAGAAATCTCACCCCCCAAAGATACCCTGGTCAGAATACAATGAACTGGGTGCACAAAGCTATTGATTGCTATACTATTTGAAATAGCTAAAGACTGGAAACAACCAAAATGTTCATCAATAGGGAACAGACTGAGTGAACCGTGGTATTTCCACATAATGGAGTACTAGGCAGCAAGAAAAGGAATTAAGGAATATGTTGTTATTCAGGGTTCCCCAGAGAACAGAACCAATAGAATATATATAGATGTAGATATAGATATACATGAGGAGATTTATTGTAGGAATTGGCTCATGTGATTACAGAGACCAAGAAATACCATGATCTGCTGCCTGCACACTGGAGAACCAGGAAAGCTGGTGGTGTAATTCAGTTCAAGTCCAAAGGCCTGAGGACCAATAAGGAGCCACTGATGTCTGAGGGCAGGAGATTATGGATATCCCTGCTCGAGTAAAGAGAGAAAATTCACCCTTCTTTCTTTTTTGTTCTATTTGGGCCCTCAAGGGTTTGGATGATGCCTGCTGCATTGGTGAGGCTGATCTTTACTGTCAAAAGTTCATCTCTTCTGGAAACACCCTCATAGATACACCCAGAAATAATGTTTTACCAGCAATCTGGGCATTCCTTAGCACAGTCAAGTTGACACATAAAACTAAGGAATCACATCATAAGGAATATCTTTATATACTACTATGAGTAATCTCCAATATACTATAGTAAGAGAAGACTATATATATGTATGTCTATGTATATATTACATGTACACAATACAGGAGAGATCATCAAACATTATGTAACTCCTGATGGTAATATGTGTATTATATAATATATAATACCTATACACATATACCATACATACACAAACACACACACACACACACACACACACACACACACACACCACCTAATAAAGAAAAAACAGAGAGAATTAGAATATTACTGTTGGCAAGTGCTAATGAGTTAATGTGTCCAAACAGTATCAGACATTATGTAACTCCTGATCTTAATACACAAGTGCAGCTATAAAATAGTTTTGTCAAATCTGTACCTGACCAAGCCTTTTAGAACTTACCACCAATTTACAGGAAACAGTGGGAACAAAGGAACACCATAGGGAAGCAATAACATCCAAGTTATGGGACAAGTCTTATCCAGTTTCTTCAACAAATAAATTGTAGTAGGGAGAGAGGCAGAGAGAGACAGAGAGAGACAGAGAGATTGAGAATATGAGAGATTGAGGAGTAACCTACAGATTAAAAGAGACTTAAAACATATAAACCAATAGAAAGATAGTAAGGTAAAACTTATTTGGATCCTGTCTCAAACTAATCAACTTTTGAAAATAAAGTATGAGACAATCAGGGGAATTTGAACACCGATTAATCTCATCATACTTGATGAGATTAAGGAAATAATGTTCATTTATTTATTATTAATACTGTTATTAGTTATTTTTTTAAAGTTCTTTAATTTAGAGATATAACTCAACATGTTTATGGATGAAATAATGTTTGGAGATTCATTTCAAAATGACAGGGAGGGAAGACTGACCATGAGTTGGTTGTTGTGGAAATTGTACCTGGGAGTTCATTACATAATTGTTCTTCTTTTTTGATATGGTTGAAATTTTCAGAATAAACAATTACAAATAAACAGAAAGGTGAAATAATTTGAAGCACCTATTTATAAGCCTATTCTTTGCTCCAGTGTAAGGAAAGCATTGAAAAGAGCCTAGGTGAATGGGAAGGGTGTCAGAGGATATGTGGAAGAATTAGTTGATAGGCTATTTATTGATCAACACACATCATCCCCTGCTCACATTACACCTTAGCACATGCATTTCACTTTTTCCTATGATCAGAATAGTCCAATCATCATGCAGAAGGACTCTGGAGTTAAATAAGACTTGGTTTTACATTCTAGCTCTGAAACTTAATAGCCGTGTTGCAGCTGCCTGATGGCAGGGACTACAGGGTAATGCAGCTATGTGGTTATGTGGTTAGGCTAATAAATAACTTTTACCCTAAGAGCCTAGACACAGTATATAACAGGAAACCAGAGTTTCCTTTTTAAAAAGGACCAGGTCCATCTCATTAAGATGAAGAACAATTTTTCAATACTGTATTCTGAATTAAAAATACATATATATATTTCTTACTTAAACTTTTGCCCTGAAAGATATAGACTTGACATGTTAAGTTGTCAAGTAGTTCAGGGAATTTTAGATATTGTTAAAAACCCTTCACTTCACTTCCCTTATTATTTCAGAGCCAAGTCAGTACCCTAGGCGATGGTGGTAGCCAAGAATATAAGTTATTTCTTAGTTCTGATTATTACAGCAGCTCATTTTGCATTCCCATCTTCTGCCACTGATCTCAGATTTCCTTTTTTTTTTTTTTAAAGTAAATATCTAGAAAGTACAAGAGAGCAAGATATTTTTCTTTACAAATTTGGCAAATGGAGTACTAGGAAAGCCAAAGAAAAAGTCTGTCAGAAATATTTTCTTCTCAGTTTCATTGATGACATTTCTGTCAGGTTTTTGGAAACGCCATAACATGCAGATGTTAAATGCTTAGTTGGAATTGAAAACGCACGTCCATTTCTTGTGGTCAGAAGTGAATCATGCAGTCTGTCTGTAGCTCTTGCCCTGATTTTTATGAAACTGACCATACTGAATTTTACATTAAGGTGGTTGAGCAATAAATAAAGTCAACATGACCAGTGCTCTGCTGCAAAATAACTCTCAACATTTACTTTGTGTGGCTCAACAAGAATCAGTTTTTAATGTTTAGTTCAGTTAGAGACTGATGCGGAAAAGTAATCCATGGCTCTATAATGGGAAGTAAAAATTACAACTAATTGTGTGAGACAGATTGCTGAAATCAGACAAGGACACTGTCTTAATAAATTTCAAAAAGTGGCAAGTACACTGACTGCACACAGGAAAACTCCTGAAAAAAGATCTAAAAACGAATAAATCACGGGATTCAAGGCCACACTTTAAGCAATGCCAGAATTAATATCTACCTAGTAACTTCAGCCAATATAGAAAGCAAAAAAAGTGCATACTTCAGTGTAATGCTCCCTAGTCTGACCTAAAGGGCTCGAAGTTCTGTATGTGTTCAATCTTCTTTACGACTTTTATCCTCTTTGAAAAGCCCTGGATGGAGAAGTTGAGATTCCTTCTTTCCTGAACTTATCCAAAACAAGTGAATCTATCCAGGGCAATTTTTCTATGAAGATTCAATTATTTAGAGTCATCAATTTGTGTGTGTGTGTGGCTGAGTATTTGTATAAAGTTAACCCCCAACAAGTCTGCTCAGAGTTTGGCCATCCCAACATGATCACTAGATACCACGCCAATCTACTTCACCTGCCAGGGCAGCCTCGGGCTGTTGCCCCACACATCATCTTCACTCTTCAAGCACCTCGGCTCCCATTTCCCTCAATCCTTCAGCATTTAGAAACCATGCTGTGGCTCTGTTTGCCTCAACAGGCACTAGGGACTCTGTTAAACGGGGTTTTTCAGGAATATTGGTAGATTCTAGAAACTACCATATATCAGAACTCCCATGAATGTTCTTTTTCAATATCCCACACAAAAGTAAAATTCATAAAAATGGTGCCTCCGCTAAATTCAGTGAGGTTAATTCTACTTGCACAGATTGGGAAATCCTTCATTGAGAGCAAAACTGATCTGAATATTTGAGAAGACGTTTGTGAGTCTTACATAAGGAGAAAAAAAGGCAAGAAAGAGGGAAAAAGTTGCTTGATGATTTATACCCTGGCCCTTCCCACAAAAACTTCACCAGTAGGTGTCAATTAGTTGTCTAACTCCTGGCATCCATATGAACAAAATTGCCTTTATAGACAATTGTAAAGGAAGATTTTTCAAAAGATCCTCAAAAATGCAGAGTAAAACATCATCTGTCAGGAACACATTAGGTCGGCATTTAATAAAGGCAACAAGCTGAACTGCAGGATATGGAATTTGTTTAAATTCCAGAATATGTACAATCACCCAATATTGCTGAGAGAAACATCTCTGTAGGGGTTCGTTAAGACATACAAATCAATGCAGCAGGCACTCATTGAGCAGCATATAGATGTAAGTATGGAAACAAAAATTAAATTCCAGAGAGTCAATATTTTTATGGAGGCAGCAGTTAATCTAGATGCATCAATAAGACATCACTTAAAAACCTTTTTCAAATTTTCTTCCTTTTTCAAATGTGCTAGGACAAGATGGGTTTATGGATAATTACCATAGGAAAAGTTTAATTCTAGAGAGTTGAAATGATAAACATCGATGTAATTACAGTTCTTTTTGGTAAAAAATTTACTCTTTAGTGATATGACAGATGGAGACTTAGGGTTGATACTTGGTTCTTAAGCATTTATAATTAACATTTTAAAAGCAATCAGTAAAAATATTTCATGGCTTACATGTAGGTGGTGGAGAAACAGAAATACAATCTATATATTTCCATTAAATTCTTGTAAATAGATAATTTCTTATTCCTTGATATGTAGATAAATGGTAGACAGAGTACAAGAATATTTCAATCGATGAATATTTCAAGTAAATAACTTTTCTCATTTTCTCCAAGAAATTATCAGTCAATATACAATATTTATGTTGAATAATTAGATCAACTCATTCAACAAATATTATGAGCCAGTTATCTTGTGTGTAAGTTTGGTTGTGACAGAACTCCTCCCTGTCCCCAACATTAAAAAGAAGCAGTAGTGCTTTTTAACATTTCTTTCATAGAAAAGTCTATGTAGGCATTCAGGAATTGCATAGCTCTTTCATATTCTTGTTCTTCCAGGCATTGCTTCTGTTCTCAATCTCACCTCGTCTTGTGCCAGAACAAGTATATTTCATATGAGTTGGTGGCTCCTGCTCATCCATTATAATGCTCCCTCCTATCAAGGGCACATACTTGTAGTAACCACTTCACATGTGTTTTTACCCCTTTGACACAAAATAGTCCCTAGGCCACATCCAGCTGCAAGGGATATTGAGAAACATAATCTTTTTTTTTTTTTTAAATCAGCCATGTATCTAGATACCCTGCCTCGTAAGTACTCTGCTTCACCAGGCAAGCTGTGCAAGATATAGCAATCAACAAAATCTTAGTGGTTCCTTCCCTTATATAATTTGTAGTTACTGGGTTTGATGAACACATACTTATATTATTGAGCTTATATGATATCTTAGTTTCCCGTGACTGCTATAACAAGTTACCACAAATTGATGGCTTAAAGACAACAAAAATTTATTCTCTTACAGTCCTGGAGGCCAGAAGTCCAAAATCAAGGTGTCATCAGGACTGCACTCCATTTGGAGGCTCTAGGGGAGAATCTGTTCTTCGCCTTTTCCATCTTCTGGTGGCAGCTGGTACCACAACTGTTTCCACATCACTGACTGCTCTGCCTTTGCCTTCACATTGCTTTCCCTTGTCTGTGTCATTTTATTTTCTGCCTGTCACAAATCTCCCTCTACTTTTCTCTAATAAGGTCACTTGTCATTAGATTAGGGCTCACCAGGATAATCTCCTCAGCTCAAGATCCATGACTTAATTACACCTGCAATGACATTTTTTCCTGGAACATTCCAGGGATTAAGACATGGACAAATCTTTTGGGGAACCACTAAATATGAAAACCTACTACATAAGAAAAAACAATCACATTAACAGTTCACTTACACTTCAAGCAAAACTTTCACCAGAATGTGTATATTTTCTCTTGACTTGCAGGAAGTACACAAAATATACAGCTGTATCCCTTAAGGTATGCTATATATGTTAATAAATGAAGTTATGACCCCAAGACTGAATCAGGAAAAAATAGAAAATATTAAGAGACTGGTTACCAGTAATAAAACTAAATCAGTAATTTTCAAAACTCTTAACAAACAAAAGTCCAGGACCAGACAGCTTCACATGTGAATTGTACAAAACAAGAGTTCTATAAAAGAAGAGTTAACACCTAGCCTTCCCAAACTATTCAAAAATAAATAAATAAAGAAGAAGAAACACTTCCAAATTCACTTTATGAGGCCAGTATCACCCTGATACCAAAACGAGACAAAGATACCACAAAGAAAGAAAATTATAGGACAATATCACTGATGAACATAGACACAAAAATCCTCAACAAAGTATCATCTAATGGAATACAACAATACATTAAAAGGACCATATACTATGATCAAGGGGATTCAGCTAAGGGATGCAAGGATGGTTCAATATCTGCAAATCAATCAATGTGATGCACCACTTTAACAAACTGAAGAAGAAAATCATACAGATCATCGCATTAGATGCATAAAAATCTTATACAAAATTCAACATCCATTTATGATAGAACTCTCAGCAAAGCCAGTAAAGAGGGTACATAACTCCACATAATAATGACCATATATGACAAATGCACAGCCAACCTCATACTCAATGGCGATCAGGAACAAGACAAGGGTACCCACTCTTGCCACTTTTATTCAACATAGTATTGGAAGTCCTAGCCACAACAATTAGACAAGAAAAAGAAATAAAAGGAATCCAAGTTGGAAAGGAAGAAGTAAAATTGTCACTGTTTGCAGATGACATATTATATATAGAAAAATCCTAAAAATGCTTCCAAAAACCACTAGAACTAATAAATCAATTCAGTAAAGTGGCAGAATACAAAATTAATATGCATAAATCTCTTGTGTTATATACATTAATAAACTGTCAGAAAGAAAAATTAAGAAAAAAATCCTGATTACTATTGCATCAAAAAGAATAAAATACTAGGAATAAATATAATCAAAGAGGTAAAAGACCTGTACAATGAAAACTGTAAGATGTTGATGAAAATCTGAAGATGATGCAAACAAATGGAAAGATATCATGCTTATGAATTGAAAGAACATTGCTATAATGATTTTGCAACCCAAGGCAATCTACCAATTCAATGCAAACCTTATCAAAGTACCAATAGCATTTTTCACAGAGCTAGAACAAATAATTTTAAAATTTGTATGGAAACACAGAAGACCCCAAATGGCCAAAGCAATCTTGAGAAAGAAGAACAAAGCTGGAGGTGGCATGGTAACTGATTTCAAACTGTACCACAAAGCTACAGGAATCAATGGAACAGAGAGCCCAGGATAAACCCACGCTTATATGGTCAATTAACCTACAAGAGAGGAGGCAAGAATATATAATGGGGAAAAGATAGCATTTTCAATAAGTGGTGTTGGGAAAACTGGACAGCTACATGCAAAGAGAATCAAATTGGACTACCTTCTTACACCATATACAAAAATAAACTCAAATGGATTAAAGGCTTAAATGAAAGACCTGAAACCATAAAACTCCTAGAAAAAACAGGCAGTATACTCTTTGACATTTGTCTTACAAGTATTTCTTTGTAACTGTTTCCTCAGGCAAGGGAAACAAAAGCAAACATAAACAAATGGGACTACATCAAACTAACAAGATTTTGCACAGTAAAGGAAACTATCAACAAAACAAAGAGGCAGCCTACTGAATAGGAGAAGATATTTGTAAATGATATATCCCTTAAGGAGTTAATATCCAAAATATACAAAGAACTCATACAACTCAGTATTAAAAAAACCAAACAATCCAAGTTAAAAATGGGCAGACGACCTGATAGACATTATTCCAAAGGAGACATACAGATGGCCAAAAAACACATGAAAATATGTTCAACATCACTAATCATCAAGGAAATGCACATCAAAATCACAATGATATACCACCTCACTCTTGTCAGAGTGGCCATCATCAAAAAGACAACAAATAAGTATTGGCAAGGATGTGGAGAAAAGGGAACCCTTGTGCACTGTTGCCAGGATTATACATTGCTGCAGCCATTATGTAAAATAGTATGAAGGGTCCTCAAAAAATTAAAAATAGGACTGCTATATGACCCAGTAATTTCACATCTGGGTATATACCAGAAGAAAACAAAAACACTAATTGGAAAAGATATATGCACACCAAATGCTTATTTCAGCATTATTTATAATAGCCGAGATATGGAAGCAATCTAAGTGTCCATCAATAGATGAATGGTTGGGCTTCCCTGGTGGCACAGTGGTTGGGAGTCCGCCTGCCAGTGCGCGGGACACAGGTTTGTGCCCCGGTCCGGGAGGATCCCATGTGCCGTGGAGCGGCTGGGCCCGTGGGCCATGGCTGCTGGGCCTGCGCGTCCGGAGCCTGTGCTCCACGGTGGGAGAGGCCACAGCAGTGAGAGGCCTGCGTACCGCAAAAAAAAAAAAAAAAAAAAACAATAGATGAATGGTTAAAGAAAATGTGGGATACATGCAGGCACACCTTGTTTTATTGCTCTTCCCTTTATTTCACTTTGCAGATAATGTTTTTGTTTTATTTGTTTGTTGTTGTTGTTGTTGTTTTTTACATATTGAAGGTTTGCGTCAACCCTGCATCAAGCAAATCTATACCCACCATTTTTCCAACAACATCTGCTCAGTTCTGTCTCTGTTTCACATTTTGGTAATTCTCATAATAGTTGAAACTTTTTCATTTATTATTATGTTTATTATGGTGATCTGTGATCAGTGATCTTTGATATTACTATTGCAAAAAGATTATGACTCATTGAAGACTCAGATGATGGCTAGCAATTTTTTAGCAATAAAATATTTTAAATTAGGGTATGTACTTTTTTTTAGACATAACACCATCGCACACTTAATAGACTAAAGTATAGTGTAAACGTAACTTTTATATGCACTGGGAAACCAAAAAAAATCGTGTGACTTGTTTGATTGAGATATTTTCTTTATTGTGGTGGTCTGGAACCAAATCTATTATATTTCCCAGATATGTCTGCATACAATGGAATATTACTCAGCCATTAAAAAATTGAAATCTTGACATTTATAACAACAAGGATGAATCAAGAGCAGCGGTCCCCAACCTTTTTGGCACCAGGGACCGGTTTCGTGGAAGACAATTTTTCCACGGACGGGGATGGGAGATGGTTCAGGCGGGAATGCAAGTGATGGTTCAGATGGTAACGCTAGCGATAGGGAGCAATGGGGAGCAGCGGATGAAGCTTCGCTCACTCTCCTACCGCTCACCTCCTGCTGTGTGGCCCAGTTCCTAACAGGCCATGGACCAGTACCAATCTGTGGTCGGGGGGTTGTGGACCCCTGATCTAGAGGGCATTATGCCAAGTGAAATAAGTCAGATGGAGAAAGACAAATACTATATGACCTCACTTATATGTGAAATCTAAAAAAAAAAAAGCAAAACAAAAATAGACTCACATATATGGAGAACAAATGGGCGGTTGCCAGAGGAGAGGAGGGTTGGGGGGTGGAATAGGTGAAGGGGATTAAGAGGTACAATTCTCCAGTTATAAAATAAATAAGCCGTGAGACGTAATATACAGCTTAAAGAATATAGTCAATAATATTCTAACAACTTTGTATGGGGACAGATAGTTACTAGACTTATTGTGGTGATCATTTCATAATGCATGCAAATGTCAAATCACTATGTAGTACATCTAAAACTAACACAATAGTGTATGTCAACAGTATTTCACAAAAAAAGAAAAATCATGGCAAAGTTCATTTAAATATTTTACCATTTAATTATATAACTTCCTTTCAATAATTTCAAACTGAAAGGAAGTTACAAAGGAAGTACCACTGTTCCACAGTTTGAAGTAGAATGCAGTCTGTATTTATTTCTTTTGTCTCAGTCAAGTGTATTCTCTGATTTACTGGGCATTAATTTGGGAAAGTTCCTGGCTTGTTAAACTTAGGTATCTTAGATTCCCAATATATGATGGACACTAATACACAGGACGCATTCAATTAACGATTATTATTATTATTAGCTGAGAAAGAGATATGTTGAATCTACTCAGTAAAGCAAAATAAATTAAGGTTATCTGGTGTCAGGAATAGGGAAAAACATAAGAGGAAGGAAGGAGTTACATGAAGCAAAATTTCCAAGTTTTCTTTGCAAAATGTTTGGTGAGGGTGAGATGGAATTCAGAAAATAATAAGACTCTAAAGCAAACTTCTCATTTTATAAGAAAACTGGAGACAAATAATTTATAAAATAGAATATTTACATGTTATATTTTACTCTCAATTGCCCCTCCTGTAGTAAGTATTATTATACACTAGTATAATAGTCATGTTATATGGGGGCAAAAGAAAAAAAAAGTTAATTGTATTTCGAAATTATAATTCTATAATTTTGTACAAATTACCTTATTGGTTTTATTCAATATTACAAATTTTATGATGCTACATAAAGTATGAGAAATGCAGAACGTTATAATGTAAAAAATAAGAGCTATACCTAATTCAACTAATTATTACTTATTTTTAAGTAAGGTTGAGAATAAATATTCTTTAGACTTGTATCTATATCATAAATTTAACCTGCTGTGACAGCAAGTTCTAAGGTTAACTTACTCTTCACAGGAATGATCAGGTATATGGGTTGGTGAACTTCTCATGCCTGGAAAGAACAGAGGTAGCTGATAACTTATTGAAGTAACTATAAGGGAGATTTGTTATCAAATATAAGATTCTATTATTCGCAGTAAATAGATGCAAATGTATAAAATAAGCAGAACTTGCCTTGGTCTAAAAATAATATGCATTTGAAGTGAATATTTTTAAATCAAAGGATAATGAAGAAAATCTCTGAGGAACACTCACATGTCTATTACCTGCAGCTGTGGCATGTTGTAGGTTATGCCATCCAGTACAACCCAAGGATTCTCTACCCTGCCTCTCCACTGTTGCATCCAGGGAAAAACAACTACATTTAATTACCTAGTTTAAACTTAATTTGAAAGGTATATCTTATGTATGAAATCACAGTAGGCTTATGAATGTGAAATATTTAGAAATATCCATTGTTTCAAAACATCATGACTTTCACTGGGTAATTAAGGTTTGACTTCAGTTTTATAGGTCTTTATCTGTAAATGTTTTGCCTTTTTGACAGCTCCTTTAATGGTCATGTGGAATGCAGCAGTTGAACACATAACTGAAACAGATACATGGGATATAAATAACACACAGGATAACTTTCCAAAATGCAAATCACTGATATCCTACAGCTACCATGGAATAAAAATCCTAGCAAGACAGTCACACAGGAAGTTTCGGAAAGATTTAAAAAACAGAGTTGCTCTTTTTCTGTCCGTTTCTCTGTTAGTGATTTTCCAGACACAGTGTGGAGGTTCTGGTTTGAAACAGTCTCAGGCAGGGCTTCAGAGAACTTTTATTCCATGAAAGCACACTATTTCCATTAAAGTACACACTGAGAGCTGAAAGATACGCCATTCTTTCAGGGAAGTAACACTCATAAATCCTAGTAACATAAGCAATTCTAAAATAAAATGGAATTGGAGCACAGAACCATTTGGGGGCTGTTTTTCACATATTTTTTTGGAGTCAAAGATTTCCAAAGAAATAGGACTGCATTTTCAACCTGCACAATATCTCACACCAGTAACACCTGTTGTTGTTACCCTGTTTCCTCAAAGTGATGTATGAGCATAAAGTCATCTCAGTGACCCATAAGGGTGCCCCCAAAAGTTTTGTGATAACATTAGTAAACCAACTAAACAAACGTCCATGTGAAAGAGTAATGAACATCTCTTCACCGAGTTTCTTAATCTCTACAATTTTTCAGACCCTGAAATGGAATGTGATTTATAGGTCTATAAATTTCATTGCTTCGGATTTTCATTTTTCTCTAATCACAGCTGTGAAAGAACTCAGAGGTTCCTTCTCAGTTTTTATTTTAACCAAATAAATGAATACATAAATAAAATACACTAAACCCTTCACATGTCTGGTGTCCCATAAGTACAAAATGGTTGGCTTGGAAATAAAGGGAAATGTAATGTTTTTTGATGTGTTGCAAGATGGAAAATGAAAAGATTGTGTCAAATAATGTATGGTGTGGTGAAAAAAAACAAAACCTAGGATTTCCAATATTAACATTTTCCCTTGGGTTTTGTGTTGAACCCAGAGAAATCCTTCATGTATGCCTTGTAGTTTTTAAATGGAAAAAAAAAAGTGATAGAATGCGTTTCTTGGGCCTCCGATTTGGCAGGTCTATTCATCTCTTACGAATACCTGAAGCCTACAGATTGCTTAATGAAGAAACCCAAACGAGGGAGCACTTCCCAATTAATATATAGATTGCAGCAATCACCATCTCCTCCTTCTATCTTCTGCAGAGTAAATGCCAATGCTATAGGAAATTAACAGAATTCCAGCACTGGAAATGAACAGCATGATCTGATACTTGTGACTGATACTTTTGGAGGAAAAAAAATTATGGATTTTCATTGGATGGTAGACTAACGTTTAAAGCTTAAAGAAGGAATTGTAGTTACTTTGGTTGGAGCATTATAGCCTGGAAGCCTGACAGGAGGCTTGGCTTTCCCTCAATCTGTGGTAATGGGAAGGTTTTTAATAGTAGGTGGTTGACCTCTTGAGTGGAAGTGGGAATTGTTTTCTTATCAGTTAGCCATATGGTAAATATTCTGAAATTAGGAGAGTCTTGGACTTTAAAGGTACTATACCACATCTTACACTGAATAACAAGCTTGATCTTAGCTATCTAAAATTTATTTTAAATAAGCCACTTCTAAATGTTTATATGATATGACCAAAGTAGTTTCTTCACATTCATAAAGTGATATATATACAAAAAATCCCAGAAGTTAACTCTGAAGTAGATTTTAGTAAGAAATATGCTTTAATAACTATAAGCAGCATACAGTGGATATAACAAGCAGTGATACAGGAAATCTAGTATAGTGATTAAGAACACAGACTTTGGAGTCATTCAATCCCTGTGTCTGCCATCTTCCAGCTCTGTGAACTTGATCAAGTGGCTATACTACTCCAAAGCTGTTTCCTAAAAGGGGGATGATAGTGAGGATTAAATGAGATAATGCATTGCCTCACTCTTAGTAAATATCCAATAACTGGCAACCATGGAGTCCAATTATGCTCTTAGATGTGCAATAAGAGCACAGAAGTAAGAAAGCCAATTGCTGTCTGGGTAACTCCCAGAAGTGGAGGTCCAAGGAAATGTGATACTTGTGCTACATTTGAAAGAAAAGAGAGAGTTCATTGTACAGACTGGAGGTAGGGCAACTTCATTCCAAGGAGAAGAGAAAATGTGCACAAAGTCACTGAGTTAAGAAGAAGAATGGCAAATTAAGGGGATGCAAGTTGTTTCCTGGCTAGAGAAAACTGAGTAGGGCTGATGCTTAAGCATAGATGTAAAATGCCTTACATGCAAAGGATTTAAAGTTTAACCCTTCAGGAAACAACAGTGAAACACCCAAGGTTTCTAAATATTAGAATAACAATTTAAAGACTTACTGATTTAAAAAAATTATGTTCAAGGCAGTGTGGAAAACTGATGGATGGAAGTGAGACTGGTAAAAGTGAGGCACCAGTTAGGGTCATCACAGGCAAAAGCTGATAGAGGCCAAAGCTAAGGAGAAACAGTGGAAATGGAAGGAAGAGATAGATTTAAGAAAGGGATCTGAAGTTTGTTATTAGTCAGGGTTCTCCAGAGAAACAGAACCAATACTTAGTCCTGTTATAACTATACAGCTATACACATGTGTGTATATATGTGTGTATGTGTGTGTGTGTTTATGTGTGTGTGTGTGTATATATTTAAATGTTGTTTGTGTTTAAGAAACTAGATTGTGCAATTGTAGAGGTTGGCAGGTCTAAATACTGCAGGGTAGGCCATCATGCTAGAAATCCAGGGAAGAAATTGTCCCTTACGGGAGGCCATTCTTTTTATTTGAGCCTTCAACTGATTAGATGAGGCCCACTCACATCATGGAGGATAATCTGTTTTACTCAAAGTGCACAAATTTTTTTTTCATTTTATTTTACTTATTTTTCATACAGCAGGTTCTTATTACTTATCTATTATGCATAGTAGTGTATATATGTCAATCCCAATCTCCCAATTCATCCCACCACCACCACCTCCCGCTTTCCCCCCTTGGTGTCCATACGTTTGTTCTCTATATCTGTGTCTCTATTTCTGCCCTACAAACCAGTTCATCTGTATCATTTTTCTAGATTCCACATATATGTATTAATATACAATATTTGTTTTTCTCATTCTGACTTACTTCAACTGTATGACAGTCTCTAGGTCCATCCACATCTCTACAAATGACCCAATTTCGTTCATTTTTATGGCTGAGTAATATTCCATGGTATATATGTACCACATCGTTTTTTTTTAACATCTTTACTGGACTATAATTGCTTTACAATGTTGTGTTACTTCCTTCTGTATAACAAAGTGAATCAGCTATATGTATACATATATCCCCATATCCCCTCCCTCTTGTGTCTCCCTCCCACCCCTCTAGGTGGTCATAAAGCACCGAGCTGATCTCCCTGTGCTGTGCAGCTGCTTCCCACTAGCTATCTATTTTACACTTGGTAGTGTATATATGCCTATGCTAATCTCTCACTTCGTCCCAGCTTCCCCTTGCCCCTCCCTGTGTCCTCAAGTCCATTCTCTACATCTGCGTCTTTATTCCTGTCCTGCCCCTAGGTTCATGAGAACCTTTTTATTTTTTTTCGATTCCATGTATATGTGTTAACATACAGTATTTGTTTTTCTCTTTCTGACTTACTTCACTCTGTATGACAGTCTCTAGGTCCATCCATGTCTCTACAAATGACCCAATTTCATTTCTTTTTATGGCTGAGTAATATTCCATTGTATATATGTGCCACATCTTCTTTATCCATTCGTCTGTTGATGGGCATTTAGGTTGCTTCCATGACCTGGCTATTGTAAATAGTGCTGCAATGAACACTGGGGGTGCAAGTGTCTTTTTGAATTATGGTTTTCTCTGGGAATATGCCCAGTAGTGGGATTACTGGGACATATGGTAGTTCTATTTTTAGTTTTTTAAGGAACCTCCATACAGTTCTCCATAGTGGCTGTATCAAGTTACATTCTCATCAACAGTGCAAGAGGGTTCCCTTTTCTCCATACCCTCTCCATCCTTTATTGTTTGTAGATTTTTTGATGATGGCCATTCTAACTGGTGTGAGGTGATACCTCATGGTAGTTTTGATTTGCATTTCTCTAATAATTAGTGATGTTGAGCATCTTTGCATGTGCTTCTTGGCCATCTGTATGTCTTCTTTGGAGAAATGTCTATTTAGGTCTTCTGACCTTTTTTTTTTTTTTTTTTTTTTTTAGTTTTATTGATCTTTGCTATTGTTTTCTTTGTTTCTATGTCATTTATTTCTGCTCTGATCTTTATGATTTCTTTCCTTCTACTAACTTTGGGTTTTGTTTGTTCTTCTTTCTCTAGTTCCTTTAGGTGTAAGGTTAGATTGTTTATTTGAGATTTTTCTTGTTTATTGAGGTAGGCTTGTATTGCTATAAACTTCCCTCTTAGAATTGCTTTTGCTGCATCCCATAGGGTTTTGGATCATCGTGTTTTCATTGTCATTTGTCTCTAGGTATTTTTTTATTTGCTCTTTGATTTCTTCAGTGATCTCTTGGTTACTTAGTAACGTACTGTTTAGCCTCCATGTGTTTGTGTTTTTTACTTTTTTCCCCCTGTAATTGATTTCTAATCTCATAGTGTTGTGGTCAGAAAAGATGCTTGATATGATTTCAATTTTCTTAAATTTACTGAGGCTTGATTTGTCACCCAAGATGTGATCTATCCTGGAGAATGTTCCGTGCACACTTGAGAAGAATGTGTAATCTGCTGTTTTGGGATGGAATGTCCTATAAATATCAATTAAATCTATCTGGTCTATTGTGTCATTTAAAGCTTGTGTTTCCTTATTAATTTTCTGTTTGGATGATCTGTCCATTGGTGTAAGTGAGGTGTTGAAGTCCCCCACTATTACTGTGTTACTGTTGATTTCCTCTTTTAGAGCTGTTAGCAGTTGCCTTATGTATTGAGGTGCTCCTATGTTGGCTGCATATATATTTATAATTGTTATATCTTCTTCTTGGATTGATTCCTTGATAATTATGTAGTGTCCTTCCTTGTCTCTTGTAACATTCTTTATTTTAAAGTTTATTTTATCTGATATGAGTATTGCTACTCTTGCTTTCTTTTGATTTCTATTTGCATGGAATATCTTTTTCCATCCCCTCACTTTCAGTCTGTATGTGTCCCTAGGCCTGAAGTGGGTCTCTTGAAGACAGCATATATATGGGTCTTGTTTTTGTATCCATTCAGCAAGCCTGTGTCTTTTGGTTGGAGCATTTAATCCATTCACATTTAAGGTAATTATTGATATATATGTTCCTATTATCATTTTCTTAGTTGTTTGGGGTTTGTTTTTGTAGGTCCTTTTCTCCTCTTCTGTTTCCCACTTAGAGAAGTTCCTTTAGCATTTGCTGTAGAGCTGGTTTGGTGGTGCTGAATTCTCGTAGCTTTTGCTTGTCTGTAAAGCTTTTGATTTCTCCATCGAATCTGAATGAGATCCTTGCCAGGTAGAGTAATCTTGGTTGTAGGTTCTCCCCTTTCATCACTTTAAATATGTCATGCCACTCCTTTCTGGCTTGTAGAGTTTCTGCTGAGAAATCAGCTGTTAACCTTATGGGAGTTCCCTTGTAGGTCATTTGTCATTTTTCCCTTGCTGCTTTCAGTAATTTTTCTTTGTCTCTAATTTTTGCCAATTTGATTACTAAGTGTCTCCGCATGTTTCTCCTTGGGTTTATCTGTATGGGACTCTCTGCACTTCCTGGACTTGGGTGGCTATTTCCTTTCCCATGTTAAGGAAGTTTTCGACTGTAATCTCTTCAAATATTTTCTCGGGTCCTTTCTCTCTCTCTCCTCCTTCTGGGACCCCTATAATGTGAATGTTGTTATGTTTATGTTGTACCAGAGGTCGCTTAGGCTGTCTTCATTTCTTTTCGTTCTTTTTTCTTTATTCTGTTCTGCAGCAGTGAATTCCACCATTCTGTCTTCCAGGTCACTCATCTGTTCTTCTGCCTCAGTTATTCTGCTACTGATTCCTTCTAGTGTAGTTTTCATTTCAGTTATTGTATTGTTCATCTCTGTCTGTTTGTTCTTTAATTCTTCTAGGTCTTTGTCAAACATTTCTTGCACCTTCTCGATCTTTGCCTCCATTCTTTTTCCGAGGTCCTGGATCATCTTCACTATCATTATTCTGAATTCTTTTTCTGGAAGGTTGCCTATCTGCACTTCATTTAGTTATTTTTCTGGGGTTTTATCTTGTTCCTTCATCTGGTACATAGCCCTCTGCCTTTTCACTTTGTCTGTCTTTCTGTGAATGTGATTTTCATTCCACAGGCTGCAGGATTGTAGTTCTTCTTCTCAAAGTGCACAAATTTAAATGTCAGTCTCTTCCAAAAACACTGTCACAGAAACATCCAAAATAACATTTGACCACATACCTGGGCACAGTGTTTCAGCTAAGTTGACACATAAAATTAATCACCACAGGTATGTTATGAAGATTGATGGAAAGAAAAAGAATGTGAAAAGCAAGAAGCTGAGGGTGGGTGAGGTTTTCCCCTTGGTCCAGGGGGTGGCATTATCAAAGGTAAGAGTAAAAGAAGAGCTAGAGTGTGAATGGAAGAGACAGGGTTGAATAACGAGTTTGATTGAGTATATTGAACTTGAAATAACTGTGGATAATCTATGTGAAGTTGTTTCTTAGGAGATGTGAAGTATGGGTCTGAAGGTCAGGGAAGAAGCCAAGGATCAGAAAAAGAAACCAGTGGCCTGTTTGGCTGGGAGTATAGATCATTCATGCAGGTAGTGATTTTTCAAACTGAAAGCTCATAAGAATCATCTGTGAAGTATTTTTTAAAATATAGATGCCTGTCTCTACACCAAAAACACTCACTCAGAATTCTTAGAGCAGCAGCCCATGCATCTGTATTTAGAAAGTCGCATAAATGATTCTGATACACAGCCAAATTTGAAAGCCACTAGCTTAAAGTCTGAGAACTGATGGCTTAAAACCCAGAGTATGAAGCTAAATAAGATACCAAAGAAGAATAAAATGTAGAGAATAGCACATTTTAAGGAGAACTGGTTAGGAGAACCCACAAAACGAAGCATTGGTAAGTCAGGCAAGGGTAAGGTTATAAAAGCCAAAGAAAAATAGTTGTAAGGAGAGCTGGGTCAACAGTCATCAAATGGGTCAGCAATGTCAGTGAAGATAAGGGATGCAAAAATAAAAGGCATTCAACTTGGTTTTCCTCAATTAAAGTTCATTTAACCTATCAATAACAAAGAAGTGTTCAAGTCTTAGGAGTAGTAAGCTCCATTTTTACTGCCTAGTCCCACTTTGCAGGTTCCCAGAGCCAGAAGCAGCTGTTTCACAAGATGGCAGCTGGCCAGGACTTTTTCTGTTGCACTGAGCTAGGAGACAAGAGAGGCACAAAACAAGATACAGATTCAAAGAAAAAGACTAAATAAACTATATCGTAGACATCAGCCTGACCACTATGTTTAGAAACCAGCAGGATGACATGCACAAGTCACTGTATATATCTTCCAGCTGGAAAATGTTTCTAACTAAAGAAAGGAGGCCAGAGAATTTTCAAAAGAACTGTTGAGACTATGAGTTGTAAAGGGAATGTAACAAATCCTACCTCAATGTCACTACAACAAATGTCAAGTTTTATCTCACAAAAGCCCTATGTTCATCTTAACTTATATTGAAACTTTGCATCAGAGTCAAATTCTAAAAGAAGATGCTATAGAACCACAGCTAGGATATAATTAAAACAGGTCTCTTAAAGCTTATGTCCATTGGACTAAACCTCTCATAATAGCTAATTTAGAAAACACACCATTGTCCCCTCTGTGGGGGAACAATCATTCATAACATTTTGTCCTCACTCTGGTAGACCAGTAGTGTGAGCAGAGTTTCAGTTGGGAAATTAGTGAGAATTCACTGGAACCAAAACTGGGCCCTAACATACCAGGTTCTAAGCAACTGAGGTAACCAATACATTTGAAAATTACTGACAGAAATCTAGGACATACAGACTCTTATAAAACTTTTCATTTGCAAATTTAGGTACATATAAGTACACAGGTAGGTATATATAGTTCAGAAATATCTTGCTTGGAAAATGAGTGAGGATAACCAACCCTATTTCCACCTTTTTTTGTAATTAATTATATTAGAAATATCTCCTGGTTTGCAAGATCAACTGAAATAAAATGACATAAAAAATAATATATAAGGAGAAAATTCAGCTGTTTTTAACTCAGAAGATTCTCATAACTGCCAATATTCTCATTGGATTAGTTCAAATTAAATTGTCCTGGAAAGCATTATTAGCCCACCATTTCTGTATCTCCGTCAGTCCAAAGTCTATTTCTTTCTAATTCAGTTCTTCTCCTATATGCTTGAGTTCATAATGCTGAAGTTAATGCTTTCTGTATAGCAGGAGTTTAATCAAATAAGCAACATTCAGGGTCCTATTTGAAAACCAGGATCTTGCCTCATATCCTGAGTCTCGTCCTCACAGCCCACAATCATGCCATTCACATTCTATGTTCTCATAAAATTACTAAGAATAAGACCCATACCAATGGGTACACTCTAACACAAATAGTCTTATTGTATCACTAACTACTGACTTTCTTAATTACAACCCACTAGGTGGGCGCTGCAGATTTAAACTGAAAGCTAAACTGCAGCTGCATGTCCAATTCAGAAATTTTAAAATTCATAGATGCAGAATAGGAGGGTTGGAGCAGAGAAGCAACTTACCCAACATCCCACAATCAGCGAGAAATGGAGCCAGGGCTTGAACTCAGCTCTTCCTGAGTACCAATACTGCAATAATTTCTCTAAATGATTTATAACTTGAGAGCTCCTCCATGTCTGACATGTCTGCACTGCTCTAACTAGTCTATATTCTTTCCTTTTTTGCACCTTTCCTCAGCATCTGTCTTTTCACTTTGTCCCTCTGACAGCTCCATTCTCTAGCTCTTCCATGTGATTTATTTGTTCCTTGGTGTGTCTGAACAGATTTACATTTCTATCATGAACTTCAACTCTGTTGTCAAGAAAAAGTATTTTGGCGGGTTACTGTCCCAAGGACAGATCAGATCTACGGGGTTCTGAAACAATCTGGATTTAAAGTTATACTCTTGGGTAACCCTAGTCCATGGAAAAAACATATTTTCCATCTTGGTCTTTGGGTTATGAAATTATTAATGGTATGATGGAAAGATGTGGGAGAGCTGAGAATTTATAATAGATTTTATATATTTCACCTTACTCCAAACTAGAAAGCCATGCTGTATTTAGACTGCTGCCATATAAAATAGTTGTTCATTCCTTTGTATAAATGTATATTATGTGCTACCAGTTATTTGTATTTCTCTGTGGTAGATGTTCTTCTGCTCTTGGAACTCTAAGAAAGTAAATATGAGATAAGCTGTTGCTCATCTTATAAGTCCCAAAAAAATTTCATGTATGTTACAGGGTTCTGTTGAGCTGCAAGTGAAGGTAGAAACAAACATACATGTTATGATTCTCCCAGATATAAAAAATAAGCAAACAATAATATAGCTTTATAAATGATTTCATCATAAAAGCCTTTTTGTTAATTTTACATTAACTAGCCAGAAATATCCAAAGCGCTTTTGCTAAAATTCTAATTATTCAATAATTAAGACAAAGTATACTGAGGTTCATGTCTTTACAGTATTTCATTCCTATATCTACTCAGAAAGGATAAGGGACAAATGAATAAATTCTGGGGAACCCCTGTACAGCTGGCCTAAGACAAAAAATCAAATAAGGTGGTCTACAAGGTTCAAGAGTATTATGATTTAAATAAATAACTTAAAGTTTTTAAAAACCAGAGGATAGGATTTACATTCAGTAAAAGCCCACTTACAATATTTTTATTCACTCACTTGAGATTCATTGTGGGAATGTTTCGTGTGCAAATCCTTCACACTTTCTCTTACTAGATACCTGATGAAAGGAGAAACACAGTACCAGCAAGTAGAGGCCATTGTACCACCTAGAAAGCTGCCTTTTCATTGGCTTTGATTGATGGTGACAGTTCAAATCTACCTCAATCTCTCCCATCATATTCTTAATGCTAAAGAGCTGCTCATATGTTTCTTCAACCCAGCGACACTAGATTTATAGGTATGCACACAGAGCAGGCAGGAAAAAATCAGGAAGCTGGCAGTCTTGTACAAATGCAAAGGGTATGGTTGCATACACCATGGTTAGCTTTAACAGGCACAGAAAAATATTTCTTTTTCTGACAAGCAGAAGCCCACACTGAGCAAGATAAACATACAGATAAAGAAGACTAAGCACAATAGGAGCGTGCCAGGAAATGCATTAGGTGGCCGTCCCATGGTCTTCCAGGGTCAAATATAAAAGTAAGCCCAATCAATGGTGGCCTTCATCTCTGACTTTCTCTGGTGAAGTTTTCATTGAAACCTGAGTCCACTCCCTCCATTCAAGTATCTGCTTTTGAAACTAAGTTACCACTTAAATGAAAACATCAAAGAAGCATCAGTATGAGCAAGGGAAAAGACCCATTATGTCATCCAGCTCACTTCTTGCCAGTAATAAATCCTCTCCTCAATTCTCTTTTCTAAGAGTTGGTCTAGGCTTATTTTTAAAGCCTCAGAGATGGGCATCCATCCTCTCCCCAAGAGGATATTTATTTCACATTTTAATAAGTTTCACAATTAGGAAACTTTTCCTGAGAGCCAGTCCAATTTTTCTTTGCTTAATTTCTTTACTTGGCATTTAGTCATGGCTCAGAGTTCTGAAAATCATTCAAAGGCAGTTGATCTGGAAAAGTATAGCTGCAAATGTTCGTGATGTCTGTCAAATAGTGAGAGCTTTGGAGACTGGTGGAAGTATGCCTATCATAAGCATCTGAAATCACTTTGATTTTCTCTATGAATTCTACTTCTATGTTTGCTTTATGACATATGATTTATATTATCATGAACGTGAGTCAGCAGAAATTATTTGAAACCTTCAGTGGCATATTCTTTTAGCTTAAAAAACAAAAAATCAGCACAGGTCACAGAACACCATTAGGGAAAAGATCAGTTATTTGTAGCAAACTTCACTAAGGTTGTGGTCCTAATTTTTTCCAATATAGTGGGCCAAGACTGGTAAGAACATCAAAGACTTGAGTAGAACAAAGGAATAATTTCCTCCTCAAAACATCCTTAAATGCCCAATTCAAGAAAATCAGAATTTGGTAATCTGATGAGAAAAAAATATGTATTTTGAAGAAGCAAATAAGTCATGCTATACATGCTTTTATTTACAGAATTTTATCTCCTTAAGCCCTTCATTTCTCCTGCTTTGTAATAAACTAAAGCCAATAATAACAATAAAAATTTTCAAAAAGACCCAAAAGGCTTTAATTTAAACAATAAGCATTTCTGATAATTTCTGAAGATATAAAAGTCTAGAATAAAGTATAAATCAAATTTTATATTTTGCATTGCTTTATTTTTTTGGCAAATTAATAAACATTAAATAATAGGAAAGATAGCCAATGTATTAAGCTATGGACCATCTTTATCTGGAGAGCATACTCTTATTTTCCATATTAAGATTTTCTCTAATCAATGTGACTTGATATAAAATATGTTTCCATCAAAACTCAGTTATTAATTTAAATGGTCCCTTGAAAGCAATTTAGGTACAGAAAACAAATTTTAAAATAATTTTGAGTGCTTTCAGTGTAAAACATCTAAAACTCATTAACTGCAATAACGGGACGTGTAGTTTTGTTTTCCTATTATATGATGAAATCTACTCATAATGACTTCAGGTATTAAGAATTCTTCTATATCCTTTTGCTGGACATTATCGCCTTTCAGTGAGCTTTTTCCAATCTCATGAAGTCCCTACAAATAAGAGGATTCATGCCAGTGAATATTCTGTGCTCTTAAGGATGCAAAAAGTATCAAGTTATACTGAAGTTGCTGCTAAAAATGGCAACTCATTGTGCAAACTAGAAAGGGGTTCTTTCCTGTGGCACAAATGGGAAACATTGCAAGGTGCTCCCTCTGAGAATATCAGAAAAAGTACCCTTCCCTTTCTTCTGGCCTGAGGCAGGTTCCCAGGCAGGACATAGAGCATGGCAAGCAAAATGCTCCCTGGGTTTTAGTTCATCATGCCCACCTGGCTAGGTGCCTCTGCAGGACACAGAAGAAGCAACCACATGCATGACTACGGATTCCACCTGTGTTACCTGGGTTACCAGTCAGTGTGATGGTAAGACAATGAGGAAATGCCCACCAAAGACTTCTACTTCCCGTGTTACTTAGATCTTGTTTTGTAAAAACAGTTCCACTGTGACTTGAAAAATGTGATATTTAAACTAAAATAATAAGAAACAACCTCTTCTCAGAAGGGCATTCATCAGTATGAAATACTGGAAAAAATTAAAAACTGGGGAGTTCTGCAGATCTGAAATCCAAACTTTAACATTTACTTGTGTTGTCATATTGGTCAAATTACTTAAACTCTCTTAATCTTTCCTAATCCACATGATGGAGATAATAATAGCTGATGGGAAGACTAAATGAAATAGCATATGGAATGCCTGTTAAATAGTCCATAGAACATAGTTATATAGAGTATCTGGCTTTAATCCTACATGGAAAGAAGATAGGGATATAAAATAATCTGGCACAGTAAGTTGGCTGTTCATTTCATTAAAGCTTGATTTTGTATATGAGTCATTGTGTGGTTGCTATGGAAATCACTGAATTGTAAAGGTGATTACTTTACCAAATTCTTTTGTAGCATATTCACTGCAAAATACTTCTGTTTCTGAGTAGCCTGAGGTATGTGGTTTCGCTTGGAACATTCTCTAAGAAGTTTGTCCTCAAGTATTTGAATTTCTTCTCCCTTCTCCCCAACCCCATATGGGATATGATATTTATGAGTAAAAAAAATGAATTAGATATCCTCAGAGATTTACTGAAAAGACTAAACAAAGTTTGTCTTTTTAGGTGTATTTTTAACACTGGCCAAACTGCCTAATACTTTGAGTGTGCTTCTTCCATATTCTGCAGTACAGTTTAATACTCTATGATTTCCCAGCCAATTCTGCACAGAGAACCTTCAGTAGATGGGGTTGAGAGGGGTAGACATTGTAGATAATTATTTTCTGGAGGAAACTGGTCCAGCTGAATACACAGTACTAGATAGGCATTTACGTCTTCTTTTTATAATTTGGTTTTGTTGTTACCCTTCAAATAAAACAGTTGTTCTGTAGAATGGAGATTATGATATTATGAACACTTACATAAATTGAAGAGCATTTAAAGGGCTTCAAGAGAAAAGGGCCATATTAATCTAATACAATATATTTAATGAGTATTCCTGTTTAAATGCTTCACATGTCCTTTCTGCTGAACAGAAAGTTTAAGTAGTGAAAGAAAGTCTAATGGAGGAGAACCCTAGTGAGAGGCTGGCCTTGGGGACAGTTTAGAAATGGCAGCATCATGAGAAAGCTGTAAGGAAAGAAAGACATTTTCTTACCTTAACTTCGTGCACATAACAACCAGCCCTGCTGTGTGGAAGTCATGTTGGGAGCATTACCAATGATTGATTGTACCTAAAGGTAGCATTCTTGGGGACTCACTTTTCCTGCATCACTTTCTAATGTTTTACTTTATAATTAGAAAGAAGAAAAGGCTGGATGTTTCTGTTATTATCTATAATATATTTTTTCATTGTGCCAGTGTAATTAGACTATGGAGCTTTAGTAGCTAATAACAGAACATGTTTATTAGTCCCATCAAAGAGATATGCTTAGGATCCTAAAAGAAGTTATATAATTCCCAGATAGAAAAGAATCATGAAACGGGTTGAGTCCATTCACTCACTCAACAGATATTTATGGAGTACCTACACTGCACTGTGACATTAGTGCTGGAGATACATGTTAATAAGCAAAGTAGTCATGTGAGTTCTTGCCCTCATGGAGCTTTTGATGATTCAGAGGAGATACTATTAATTACATGATCACACAAAAAATGTAAAACTGCCACTCTGTGAAATACTCTGAGGCAGTGCTATGTGTCCAGAAAAGAATTAATTGAAAGAATAACACTGGACTGATATCTGAAGTAACTAGTAAAAGAGGGAAGGGGAATTAGGACCCTCCTATTCAAAGGCCCTGAGGCAGGGAGAAGTGTATGAAACTAAAATAAACACAGTGTGATCGAATCCCAGAGAGCAGAGCTTTAGAGAACAGGTTAAGGCTTTGTGTAATTATCCTGAAAGAGACAGAAAGCCATGGGGGTTTTTTAAGCAGCAGAAACATTAAATGTATGTTTTGAAAAAGTAATTCTGACTACAAAAGGGAGAATGGATGTGAAGGCTAACGCAGTGTATTCAGATGAGAGACCACCAGGCTTTAGTCTCTACATCTCCATCAGCACTACTCTTTTTAAGGTCATTGGTGACCACAACAATGACTAATCACATGGTCAAATGCCACTAATTTTATCCAATTGTTCAGTAGCATTTGACATAATTGATCATTCCTTTCTTCTTAAAATATTGCTTTACCTGTCCTGCTCTGACCTTCACTGTCCTCCTTCTCGGTCTTCTTGGCTGGTTCCTCCTACCCTCCTGGTAAGCTGCAGTACTCCAGGGCTTCTTCCATGGACTTCTGTCTCTATGCTTCCTCCCTAGGTGATCACATCTAATCCCATGACTTTAAATACATCTACATGCTGACAATTTAAGTCTATACCTTCATTTCTAACCTTATCTATTGAATTTGTATAATATGGCAACCATGCCAAAAGAGATCTTGAATCTGATCTCTATTGCTGACACTATTTTAGGCCACCATCTTTCAATTGCAATAGCTTTCTACACTGTCTCCTTGCTTTCACCCAAGCTTTCTAAAATATAAACCAAATCATGTCACTCTTTTGCTCAAAGCCCTCTGAAGTCTTTTAGTCTTCTTAAGAGTAAAATCCAAAATTCTTCTCACAGCCTACAAAGTCCTACATGATCTGCAATCTGCTCTACCTCTACCCTTTCTATTCTCTTCCTTGCTAGCTTCATTCAAGCCACACTGGTTTCCTTGCTGGTCATGAAAAAGCTAAGCAAGCGCAGGGATCTTGCATTTGCTATTCTCTCTACCTAGAAAGCACCCTAACCCCGATATCACAATACCATCTCCCACAGTTCTCTCATATCATTCCTCAAATATGTTTATCTGTAAACTTTTTTGACCACCCTCTATAAAACAATTACCTATCCAAGTCAATCCCCTTTACTCTTATTGGCTTTATTTTTCTTCATGGAATTTACCACACAATTTATTCCATATGGAATTTATACCTCACATATTTATTTATTTGTTTATTGTAAACCAGTCCCTTCTCGAAGATTGTGCGTTCCAGGAGACCAGGAAATTTGTCTTGCCTATTATTCTATGAGACAATGTACATAGTAAGCATCCAAAAAAATATCTGTTGAACTAATAAATAAATAAATCCATAAAATCAGATTAAAAATAAATTGGCTGTTGAGAATTTGAACTAAAGTGACTTACGTACAATAGAAACTCCAAAAATGACAGTTATCGATAATTATCCATATACACTGTTATATGTAATTCAGAAATTCCCATGAGGTGAAATACATTAGTCCTATTTTGCAGATAAGAAAATTGAGGCTCAAGAAAAATTGGAAATTTGCTCAAGATTCCACAGGCAGTACATGTTTGAATAAGGAATCCATTCTAGGTCATATAACTCCTTTCCACTGTCTCCTATAAACAACCTGTGTATTGCAAGCAGAGTTTGACTGACTTTGTGTATTCAGGTAGTTACATTAAAAAAACCTTGGCACAAAATTAAGGAAATGGCTCATAGAATATGGCAGGGATAAAGAGTCAGAAAAACTACATGTCAGAGTCTGGCTCAGGCAATAAATCCAGGTTATGACCTTGAACACACTCTTCACCTCTCCACTTCAATATTTGCCTCTATAAACTGATAATCTTAAAACTTGCGTAGTACACAATGGGATACCAATGATTAATGGTTACTGCCTGCAAAGAAATATCTAAGTGCTAAATAATATTATCATTACTAACAGGCTTGGAATTCTGGTTCAGAACATTTGGCCACTTATTCAAACCTTATCTAAACTATCTTGAAGTCTTGTGTCTTTAAAACTGGCCTTACTAAAGCTTTCTAACTGCTTATAGTCTAAAGTGATGTATTTAGAAGAGAGTTTATCCTGTGAATCTTGTGAAATTTTCCAATTTCTGCTTTTAAAGTGATCCCTTAAGAGGAAGTGAAGACATGTTTATTAGGAAAGCAAAAGCAACCTGCTGGAGAAGGGATTCCTTTTGAACTTGCCACCTGGTCTCAGCATCCTGTAGTTGATGCTGCTAATTTTCTGAACCTGTGGTTGAGCCAAATTTCACAATGGCAGTGGACTTCCTGGACACTTCCTGCCCAAAGGAGTACAAAATCCAGATACAGCAAGCAAGAGGAGAACCACTGACTGGAAAGTGGGTCATAAAAATTATCCAATATAGCCATTCAGTAACTTCTCTTGATAGGAATTTTAGATAATTCACTGTGGTAACAGTTTAAGTTCTATTTTTCTCAATACCTAAATATTATTTTGACAATTTATATCATATATGTCATGTATATTGTTTACTTAGATAGGTTTAATTGCTTAATGGATGACAAGGGCTCATTAGAACTAGAAATATAAAATTAGAGACACAGCCACTAACATTATAAAAAATGCTAATAAAAGTAAATACAGAACCTTGGATAAAAGGCCTTAATTTGACCTAAGGAAAGAGCCCCTATGACTTTTGAGAAATACATTACATAGTGATTAAAGCAATAGACTCAAGACAAATTGCCTGTTTAAGTTCCAGTTCTGCCACTTATTAGCTGTGTGACTCTGGGCAAGTTATTTAACTTCTCTGTACCTTGTTTCTTCATTGTAAAATGGAGATGTTAATGGAAGCTACCTCATTAGAGTGTTGTGAAGATTGAATTGGTTAATATGTATAAAACACTTAGAAGTTACCTGGCAGAAAGTATATCATTACTAGTTGTTATTTTTCCCAAATAATAGTCTATCCCTGGTATTAGCACATAATCCAATATTTTAGTCAAATCTAAGTTGGAATAACTATGGAATATCTCTAGCTAGTTGACAATGTTAAGAAGTTCTTAATGTGACTGAGCACTATTTATGAGTTTCATTCAGGACTTTACCCCTTACTAGCTGAATGAACTTGGACAGGTTACTTAACCTCTCTGTATTTCCATTTCCTCAGCAGCAAACAGGGGACAGTATTTGTACTACTGATGATTGAAGATTAAAATAATTAATAAAAATAAAGCACTGAGAAAAGAGCCTGGCACACTGAGTTAATCAATAAATATTAGTTATTATTATTACTGCCAATACCAGAAAATAAGTTATGATCAAAGGAAAGAGAGCAGAGTCCCTATGAGTAATTAACAAAGTTCATAATATGTCATTTTAAAGTACAAAATGCTTCCTCCAAGAAGAACATAGTTTTTAGAAAGAAATTATCAATTAAAAATAAATGTTTTTAGGCCTACAGCCGACAGAGTAAAAAAAAAATACATATACCAGCTGAAAGCTAATGAATAGTACGGTCTTTTTGGAGCACTGTTGGACAAGCTCCTGTGGGTAGACATCTATCTTTAGAATTTACATAGTACCTACCAACTAGCCTGAAGCCCTTAACAAGCTGTGACATGGGATGATATAAAGTAGTGACAAGGAAAAGAAAAACAAAATAAGAAGTGAAAGGAAAGAGCACATGCAACTCTGCTGAGTTTCACAACCTGGCCAATGGTCTACTTAAATCTTAAAAGCTACACTTAAAGTTGCTGAGTCTTGTTTAAACAGTTAACTCTAAGTCCCAAGAAAGGTAGAGGGTCTAATGTCTACTAATATCATAACTTTTTATCATAACTTACATGAGTCTTCCATAATAAACATCAAATATGTTTGGAGAAGATCATTTTGATTACATACTGGTGAGCTGTAAGAAAATCTCCCTCATCTTCTGACAAATGGAGTTATTTTCAAGCACAGCTCTGGAAGTTAACGAATCATCACTTCCTGTGTGTGAAAGCAATGGTTCTGTTTATAGTCCCTCTCTCTTGTTCTTTCTAAACTCACTAAATTCTTATTTACAGCCTCCCCAGCTCCCAACATACACTAGCCAACCTCCAGCTCATTCCTAAGAGATAGTATTTCCAGGTCTATGCACACTGAATACATTGAGATTTCATCCTAGTTAAGGGCAGGATGATAGGAAATTTCCTACTATTACAGCAAAGGAACCAGCCTTTATTTACTCAGCATGCTTGCTGACAGCCCTCTCATGCTGGAATGGACATTCTGGGGGTGGCCTGGCTCAAAATCTAAAGAATAGTTTGTGTGGGGCAGCACAAATCCTACAAAATTGTGTGTGGTTTCCCCTTAAAAATTGTTTATTAAAAGGCTTACCAATGGATAGGAGAATCCCAGAGATATTGGCAAGGGAATTCTACTAGTACAATCATGTAAATATGTCTTAGAATTTTAAAAAATAATAAACTCAAAGTGGTTTATATTTTGTTGCATTTATACTTGTTAAAAAATAAATAAGGTTATCAGGCCCTCTTTATTGGTACACAGCCAACAAAGGTTACGACCAAACTGGTTTAGATTCAGACAAAACGGAAACTGCGTATATCCCTATGTCTAGGAAAGCCTGTAAAAATTCATGAGCGTAGCAGCAACTAATCCTTGCTCTGCTTCTCTCCGTGAACTGCAACTGCTTGGGTGAAAAGAGAACAGCAGTTATAGAATCTGCTTCCATGCTGAAGAAAGCTGTGGGAGTTGACACAAAAACTGCTAAAAAAAAAACACATATATTTATATTTTTTACTTTGCTGATTCTTCAGTTTCTACAAACTTCCAATTTAAAATAAACCACCACCAACAACAACAAAAAAAGTAACCCTGTACTCCTGGCTAAGTATTTTTCTCTACTCCCAACATCCTATTATTAGTGGTAACCCACATATTGATGCTTGATAAAATAATCTATTCCAGACAGCCACTTGGTGACTTAATAAAATCAGTTAGAAATAGCCTAGCAGATGTGTGGAAAATATTCAAGATAATGTTTAAAAGAGAATAATTACTGTTTCCTAGTAATAGAAGAGTTGCTTGGAAAAAGAGATGAAATACATTTTTTTGAAAATGTTCCTTTTAAAATATTTAAATACAAGTTACCTCTATGGAAGAGATCCAGTTAAAGGACTAAGGTTTCCAATGAGCCATGCAAAAACTGTCTTGCTAAACAGTTGCGTATAAATTGAACTTTTGAAGTTTGAAAGTTTAAATGTGTGATATCTATTTAAAGAACTATACAGAGCTCTTGTATTAAAATAAAGATATTTCCTTTTTATTGTTTTGTCATTTTCTGGGATAATTTTCTGTCAGAATTTTTTAAAACAAGGCACACCTTATGATATAAACATAAGAAAAATGGGTGGAAAATCCATGTAACCTATCAATTAATCAATTAAATGATTATAAGAAGGGCTATATAAAATTGAAAATGGCTGGAAAAAAATCTTTGAGCTTTACCTCATAGAATGTTTCATCCTATTTCACAAAAGGCATTTTAAAGTTGATGTGTTCTTGCTACCTATGGGCAGCTTCAAATTCCACCTGATAGCCCCCAAACTGCTTTCTTCCTAATGGTAGGACTAATGGAAGAGTCTTAGAAAGCGATTGCTGAATACACTAATGTTGACTCTCTTGCAAATAAGGGTTGCAAAAAGATGTTAACGAAGAGTATTTTGAATAAGGACCCAGTACAATTGCATTAAAAAATAAACCAACCTCATGGTGAGTGAGCCAGCCTCACGGTGAGTATATGGAAAACAACTATAACACATTTTTCAACTTTGGCAATGTTATTGTTACCTAGACTTTTCTTCAAATAGAGACAGAATGTACCTTCCTTCCAAGAAGGGATCATAAAAGTGAAACAGGAACAAAGAAATGAGCAACACTGCATCTTTCTCGGGGTGCAGCTTTTATAAGGTTTTGTACACGGGTTATTTAATCACTTTAAGTGTCTACAGCAATACTTCCCTTCCTCTCAGCAATTTGGACCAGAAAGACTGTAACAGTAATTGGAATATGAGTCACAGGATGTACAAGACAGCACTTAAGGAAAGCCAAGTCAATACTTTTTCAAATTGTGGAAGTTTGGGGGATTTTTCTTTTCCCTTTTGTCTTTTGTTTGTCTGCTTTCATTTTTTAAAGTACTGATTTTATTTTTTGGCCTAAAGTTCTTCATGCTCCTAGAATTTGGGCTTGCATTAAAAAAAAATCACAGGGCTTTTTTGTTGGGTGTTATTGCAGTTGCTTTTAAATTTTAGAGAATTATATTATGCGTGGATGGGTAATATTTCCTAGTCTTTTCCTGATCAAAGGTCCTGATCTAAAGTTATCCTAATCTGAAGTTCAAGATAAATATATATATATATTTTCAACTAGGGCACATTTAAGTAATTGTGGCCACAGTATATTTCATGGAATGAAATATAGTCAGCAGTTTTAAGTTACTTAAATTATATTTCTGGAGATCATTTTATTAAAGTCTTACTTTGCAAATCAGAATTCCTGGGATTGGGAAGTTTTTTAACTCATCCGACTGATCACAGAAAATGTACAGTGAGCATTCATGGCAATTGTCAGGACATGTATTATGGTTAGAGACAAATGTTGATAAAATATGCTGTTGGCACTACAGGTGACTCTGGGGTGGGGGGAGAGGGAAGGAGGGGATAAACATTACTGTGTCTGTCAATGTCTCTTTTAATTTCCAAGACACCTATCACCATGATGAGATATGTAAACGGACACATTAACTTATAATCAGTACATAATGTGCTAAATTCTTTACACTCTTTGCTGTAGGAAAGGAAAGGAAAGGAAGGAAAGTTTAGTAAGGATTGAGAAAGCGTGACTAAGAGTAAGCACTTTCCGTAGGCCCTGGCTGCACCATGATGACATATTTTCCCTAAGCAATCTGGTCTTCTTTCCTTGAAAGGGCTTGGGCCTGGGCAGTGGGAAACAGTGTAGTCTGAGCACATATGGACCAGGAATTCTCCTAAGTGCACTCAGTAAAGATTACTGCTGTTGAGGTAAATGGCCTATTGCTTTGTTTTTCAACAGCTCACTTTTGGCAAAACTGGATAAAGTGGAATGCACAGAAGTGGAATGCACAGAAGTAAATTTTAAATTTAAGTAAATTTAAATAAACTACAACACAGTAGATTTAAATCTAATTTTAGGGGAAATGAGCTATTTTCACAGAGTGTTGACTATAATCTAGGGTATTTTATAAAGTCTGTATCAGACAATATGAATTAGAGAGCAATAATGCATATTCCCTATCTTAAAGAGCTCTGTGTTTCTATGTTAGTAGTAGCAATACATCAATGAAATGCTATGATGGATTGAATCAAAAGTTCAGTTTGAATAAGGAATGATCACAGATTATTGGTTAGTCTCCCATAAAGAAAAAAATAAAGTCGGTCTGCTTTTATTTGCTAAACATAACTGACTGCTAAATTATATCTTTCTTCATTACATCCCAGGACATGTGAAAGGCAGTGTGCCTTAAAGGCTGCACTGTATAGAAGAAATATTATTTCAGAAATGAATAACCTAAAGTAAATCCACTGAATTTCTCCCCACCCTGCCCCATGGAGAGCTATGTTCACTCTCTTAATCTCCTAACTTTTCCTTACCATCTTATTCTGAAAAATAAACTCTCTTTAACTTTTATGAATCCAAAATATAATGAATATTGACCTTTGTTCCAAGTGGAATATGAATTTAAATTTCTGCTTTTGGCTTTATTCAGCCCTCCTGAAGGCAAGAAAAACTTCTCTATTTTCCTTATGATGTTCTTATCTCTCGTTCATAGAATCCTTGAGGGAATCCATTATCTTCCACAAAATTTGAAGTTAACAGATACCCTGTACAGAGTTTTCCAACCACCTTAATTCACTGATTATAAACCTTCTTTGAGCATCCCATTACAGGAGTCTGCCTCAATTCCTCTTGGTCCCATTTAAAGCAAGAAGAGCCTGCTCATAATATTGGCCTAAGTAGAATAATGCTGGGAATTTACTTTTATAAATACTTCTATTCAATCTGCCTTAAAAAATTCTTTCTCTAAAAAAAAACCCCTTTCCTTATAAGGAATAATGCAAACTTTCTATTTTAAAACTAATACAAAATCAAAATAGAAAATTTGGCAAAGAATAGAAGAAAAAAAATTTTAAACCAAAGTACTCTACCTAGAGACAAATTTTTAATTTGTATATTTTGATGTATTTTTTAGAGAAAAATGAAAATTTTGGACAAATACAAAATGTGCAACACAAAATTTTGTATCTTTCTTTTTTAGTTAATATATTTTCTTTTCTATGTTAAATATTCTTAGTCAATAAAAATTTTAAATGAATATAAAATTACATTGCTTGGCTGCAGCATACTTTTAGAAGTCCAATGCACTATCCATTGCGCACGGAGCCACCCTAGCATGCTTTTAATAAAAGTTTTGATTTTATTTTTCCATTGTATTATTAAATATATTTGAGATGTATTTTGCTGTACAGTGAAGTGAGGATCTAACATGATCTGTTTCAAAGAACCATTTCAAACCATTTACTTTTGAATAATATATTCTTTCTCATTGGTTTTATATGCTTTCCTTAGCTTTGTAACTGATATCATCAAATCTGTTCTTCCTCTTCTTTAATCCATGATGTAAACACAGTGATCTTTTTAAAGCAATTAAAAATTGTCTGAGCAATTAACGGGATATGAGGAAGACTGCAGGAGAGGTGGATTTTAAGTGAAAATAAACCAGTTGATCAGTTCTGAAATTTAGGATTACTCATTAGATTTCCATATAGAGATATTGAGCTTGGAGTTTAAGGATGGGCAACATGTTTATAGTGTTTAAGGCATACTATTGGATTGAAATCACTTCGAAGAAGTTCAAAGATTTAGTCCCAAAGCACTCCACTGTTTACAAGTAAAGTAGTTGAGAAATTACTGATGAAGGGGCAGCTTAAAAGGGAGAAAGAAAGCCAACAGAGTGACAGCCAATGAGGAAAGTGTTTCAAGAAGAGAAGGTATCAGCTATGGCTGCTAATAGGTAGAGCTTGAGAAGGTCTAGGAATTTACCCTTGGATTTAGCAATCTGGTGGTTGGTGACCTTAGCATTAGTTGTTTTGCTGGACTGATAAACTGAAACTTTGATTGGGGTGGGCTTAAGGAAGCATGGAAAAGATAGGAAAAATGAGTACAGAAAACTGTTCCAAAGAATACTGCTGTAAAGGTAAGCAAATAAATGGGGTGGTGGCTAGAAGTAGCTACTGAAACAAAAGAATTTCTTTTGAAGATGGAAAATATGGCACATCTGTATTCAGATGGGAATAATTCAGTGGAGGAGTGAAAATTAGGAAGCAGAAAATTAGCATAAGAAAGGGGAAAACTGTTGGGAAAGGGACCGAAAATAGATGAGAGAGGTTAGACTTAAATGGAAGTCTACAGCTTCCATTTGGAAGAGGAAGCTATAGACTACTGACTTAATGGAAGTCAATAATAGCTTCTATATTGTTAGAGGGAGGCAGAGCATATGCATATGCAGTTTGGTGTGATGAAGTGGAGAATTCCTCCCGATTACTTCAATTTTTATTTTTCAGTCAAATGTGAATCAAAGGTAGCTGAGAGTGAAGATGGTGATGATCTATTGGAGGTTGGAGAAGAAAGGTGTAAAATGGTCCTCAGGCCAACAGGGAGAATGAAAAGACCAGGACAGCAAGGTAGCTCTATGGGCAGTCCAGTTCTACCATGAATTTAAAATGAAGCCAGTCAGCATGATTTTGCATTTTATACCATTCTATTCTATTGCATTGGTATAGAAATGGAGCAAGCAGAGTTAGGATTAACAAGAGTCTGGTTTTTTTCCATGAAAATGTGACAATTTAGGGGAGTCAGGAGTTGATGGTGTATAGAAGGAGTGATTATAATGATTACTACTAGAATATAAGCTGAGGAAGAAGGAACGTGAGTATCTGAAGAAGGGAAGTGAAAATGTGATAAGGTCTATGCAGTGAGTATAAAAAGTTTTTCTGCCAGGAAAACAGAAGAACTGTGTCTATGTGTATGAGAGGGAGTAAGCTAGAGCAAGGTAGGAAGAAGTCAAGAGAGTGAGATTCCCAAACCTGAGGTCACAGAAGTGGTCTAGCTTAGGTAATTTTACATCATCATTTATGAATATTGGACCAGTTGGTTGATAAGGAACTATGAGGGCAGTATGTGAGAAGTTATCATCTATGTACTAATTGCAATTTCCAACAATCAAGAATCATGAGAGGAGTAGTACTAAAGAGAATGGATAGCAAGTCAGGAACTAAAATTCTCAGCGTGGGGGAGTGGTGCCCTAGAGATCTCTTAATTCCACCTGAACTGTGTCTTTCAAATGGTTGTTTAGGTTTCTTTCATAGCTATGCCTATAATTTTTTGTTGGTTCCTGTCTCTTTTCTCAATCTCCATAAACTCATCATTTCACATCTTTGTCACTCTCCAATTAATTCAAGGAGAGCTTCTTATGTTCATTCTCTACCTTGCTAATTCCCTGTACTGCTACTTAGGCTTTTTTATCTCCTCAAATGGAGATGTTAATTCTGTTACTCTTGAAATGTTTACCTGTATCAATTCTTTTCATTTTCTTCACATTTTCATTTCAACTGGTTCTTATAGTTTTCCATTCTTACTTTCTAGAGTCCAGACCCTCTCATATCACGCTGAAAATGCAGAACATTATTTTGGTTTTTTTCCCCCAAAGATATGCTTCCCCTTTGAATCTTTGGATGACGTTATTTTTTTCCTTTCTTCTATAGGATTTCTTTATGAGTTCTGGTTAAATGTTTTTTATCAACTTGCCTCACATGAGGACAGAGTTCCTTAGGTCCAGTTTTGCGAGCAGGACAGGTGTGAGAATTATCCTTGACTGCAGTTGGTGGCCAAATGGATCTGTCGGATATTACTCGAACTGTCTTCACATTAGCTGGATCAAAGGCTGATCTGTTTTGTTCCAACTGCCAGTTTAAGAAGTTTTCTTAATAAGTACATGAAAAAAATGCTCAGCATCGTTAGTCATTATGGAAATGCAATTTTAAAACATGAGATACCACTCTACACTAAGATGACTATAATAAAAAAGACATTAACAAGAGTTGGTGAGGATATAGAGAAATCAGAACACTCATATACTGCTGGTGGGGAAACAAAATGATGCAGTCACTTTGGCTTTTGATAATTTGGCTATAATGTGTCTTAGTGTGGATCCCTCTAAATTTATCCTGCCTAGAGTTCTTAGAGCTTCTTGTATGGGCAGATTTACATATTTCATCAAATAAGAGATGTTTTTGGCCAATATTTTTTCAAACATTCTTTCTGCTCCTTTTTCGCCTCTACCACTGGGACTCCAATTATGCACATGTTGGCCCACTTGATGGTGTCCCATAGATCTGACTCCATTATTGTTTTCTTCATTAGTCTTCATCCTTTTTTCTTTTGGAGGCTCAGACTGAATAACCTAAATTGATCTAAATTTCATTGATGCTTTCTTCTGCTGAAACCTGCTGTTGCAATCCTCTAGTGAACTTTTCATTTCAGTTATTGTTATGCTTAGGCTCCAAATGTCTACTTGGCTCTTTTTTTAAAGCCATTTTCTTTGTCAATAGTTCCATTTAGCACTTTGAGCATATTTAAAATATTTGATCTAAAATCTCTGTCTAGTAAGTCCAGTGCACAGGATACTTCAGGTAAAGTTTCTATTAATGTCTTTTTTCCTGTGAATAGGCCACATTTTCTTCTTTCTTTGCATGCCTTGTAATTATTTTGTTGAAAACTGGACACTTTGAATATTATAATGTGGCAGCTCTAGAAATCAGATTATTCTCATTCGCAGGATTGTAACTGCTTATTGTGGGTTGTTATTTTTTGTTTTGTTTTGTTTCAGTGACTTTTCTGAACTATTTTTGTAAAGCCTATATTCTTTGTCATGTGTGACCACTGAAATTCCCAGTTTATACTTGGGCTCTGTTCTGGGACACACCTTTAACACTTGGCCAGACTTTTTACAACTCTGCCTTAGCCTTCACTTGTGTTTGTGTGGAGTGTAAAGGTGAGCCAGAGGTAAAAGATTAAAATTCTCTTAGACCTTTGCTGAGCATATGTCTGATCCGAGGCATGTGCGTTGCTTAATTATCTGATGCAAGCAGGAGCTTTTAAAAGCCCTTATTGCCCCACATATCTCAACCTCATGTTTACTAACCTTTTTGGTCTGTAAACACCCACCCAAGAAGCCACCCTTGTCCTGGCAATACTCCAAATCAGGCAAAACAATGGCAAGCCCTTGCGCTGGTCCTTCAAGAATCTACCAAACAGGATGAAATTCACAGCCACAGTTTTTGAGAATAAGGTCTATATTGCTCCCTCTGGCACTAGTAACCTGCACCAGGATTTTAAGCTGTCATCATCATAGCTACTGTTAATCTGGGAGTGGGGAAAATGAGCAACAACTTAAAATGCCAGAGCACTCTCTTAGTGCAATGCAGCAACGACTTTCTTCATTAAGCTTTCCTCTGGTTATGATAAGTTTTTGCGAGGATTCCAGAGTTCTGGATTTTTGCTAGCTTATCAGTTGCTTTTGTGGAGGTATAAAGTTCTGGAATTGTCTAATCTGGCTAATCAGTGATGTCACCACATTAGTGCTGCCACTTTTGAAAACAGTTCGACCTTCCTCAAAAAGCTTACCATGTTACTCTATGATCCAGCAATTCCAATTTTAGGTACCTGAGAGAATTGAAAGCATAGTGGTACACAAAAATTTGTACACAAATTTTCATAATACACTTATTCACAATAGCACCCTCCTCAAATGGAAACAACCCAAATGTCCAACAACTAATGAAATGGATAAACAAAATGTGGTGTTATCTACACAGTGAATACCATTCAACCATAAAAGGAATGAAGTACTGATATATGCTAAAACATAAGTGAACTCTGAAAACATTATGCTAAATGAAAGAAGTCATATACAAAAGGACACATATTGTATAATTCCATTTGTATGAAATGTCCAGAATAGGCAAATCCATTGAGACACAAAGCAGATTCGTGGTTGCCTGGGGCTGGGGGGAAGAAGATATGGAGACTGACTGATAATGGGTGTGGAGTTTCATTTATGGGTGATAAAAATGTTCTGGAAGTAAATAACAGCAATGGTTGCACAAGTTTCTGAATATACTAAAACCCTCTGAATTGTACACTTCAAAATAGTGAATTTTGTGGTATGTGAATTATATCTCAATTAACTTTTTTTTTCTTTTAAAGTAGTAATGTCTTATCTAAATAATTTCTTTTTCTGGATATATTATAGAGCTTACTTGTGCTCTATAAGTAAGTGGAATTTATATATCCCAAGGTATCCCTTGATTGACATTGATACTTATTTATAAGGAATATATTCCAAGGATGTGTTTTCATGGTAGGGCTACTTCAGCAACCCACAAAATTTCTTATGCATAAGTTGATAATATCCTAAAATATGCCACAGTGCAAATATATGAAATTAGACAAACAAACCTGGCTCTAGTAACTAATCAACAATGTTTATATAAAATAAGAAACTGTTGCTATTGACAATAACACTGGCATTTTTATACTTTTGAGATCTTTTACTTGATAATGGACTTGCCATAATACATTTTGATGCATGATTTTTTAAACCACATATTAGAAAATCACCTTTATGTTTAACATTAAAAATACTGAAAACTTTCCTTATTGCATAAAAATTAAACTATTTACTATATGGTCCATTAAATCAGCTTGACATATAACAAGTGTTCAGTCCCAATATCTTGTCACTCATTTCACTGTGTGCCAAAGAGAATTCAGACTTTTCACATAATTTCTAGCAAAGATTTCAACACCTTTTCTAACCTCTCTTTCATAAGAAGGAGTTAATAAAATGAAAATGAAGACATTATTTGCTATACTTGAATAAGAACATGGATTTTTTTTCTGAGTCTAGAAAGGAAACAAAGAATAAACTATAGAAAATATAATTTTTAGAGTAAAACCTTTGATTCCAGTACTAACAGCAACTGGATCATTTGCCCTACAAAACTACTATGAGTACTTGTTAGTGACAGAAATTCAGGGAGGAGAACAATATTTACTATAGAGAAAAATTATGGCACATAATAAGAAATATGAAAGATATAGGAAATATGCTCTAACATGATTTTTTATTAAACATCCTAAAAATTAGTATATTTTGAAAGCCCTAGCTCATTGCTAAATTAGTTATTTCTAACCTTTATATTCCTATCAAATATAAACATATGCACTATTATGAACTGATTGTTTGTGTCCCACCAAATTCATATGTTGAGCTCTAATCCCCAATGTGATGGTATTTAGAGATGGGGCCTTTGAGAAGTAATCAGAGTTAGATGAAGTCATGAGGGTGGAGCCATCATGATGGCATTAGTGCCCTTATAAGAAAAGACATGAGAGGGACTTCCCTGGTGGTCCAGTGGTTAAGACTCCACGCTTCCAGTGCAGGGGGCATGGGTTCGATCCCTGGTCAGGGAACTAAGATCCCACATGCTGTGCAGGGCGGCCAAAAAAAAAAAAAAAAAAAAAAAAAGGAGAGAGTTTATACCAAGGAAAGGCCAATCTACCACATGAACTGGGAAAAGCTACTTACTGAACCTTCAAAATTCCTTGTATCCAAGTTTACACCCAATGATGCACTTGTTGTATCCACAGTTACTCCAGAAGAGTCTGAGTCCCTCTTAAAAGGTTTTTAGGGCTTCCCTGGTGGCACAGTGGTTGAGAGTCCACTTGCCGATGCAGGGCACACGGATTCGTGCCCCGGTCCGGGAAGATCCCGCATGCCACGGAGCGGCTGGGCCCGTGAGCCATGGCCACTGAGCCTGCGCATCCAGAGCCTGTGCTCCGCAACGGGAGAGGCCACAACAGTGAGAGGCCCACATACCAAAAAAAAAAAAAAAGGTTTTTAAAGAGATTCTTAGAGCAATTAATACTACCTACTATATATCTCACAATGTTTAAAATTGTTTTTTGATTACTTAGTCATTTGAAATTGGCTAATTCAGGGTTAATTTCCAAATAAACACTCAGTGGTAAAAAGAGAACAGGTTTCTTTTAGAGCAAACGTTCTGGATTTTTGATAATTCAGTCTGTCTGTTGGTCCTGCCAAATTTTGCTCTGACGCATTCCATGTAGACAGACAACTCTAGCAGGCTTGAGCAGGTGCTATTTGTGAAATCTAGTGGGATTAATTCTTTGTAGTTTAACAAGCCAAGCCCTGTTATGTACTAAATCATCTCAATGTCAGCCTCCTAAAGAACTATTTAGCTTAAACAAACCAAAATCTGTTGCTAAGAGAGATAAAATAATAATAATAATTATAGCAGGCAAATTTTGTAACCTTCTGACCAAGACCTTGTTGACATTTCAGCTTTTTCCATGAATTGAACTTGTCAAGTTTATACAGACGGTATTTGCACTGACTTCATTTCACATGTGTTATTGCAAAGCTTATGTTATATTTTTCAAACAAAGTGTAAAGAAGCCTGCATGGAAAATCCTGGAAGGACGACATGTGCATGATAGGTCAAAACAACAGTTTGACTCTGTCTCATCCTAGGTGCTATAAAACTCAGGACTTAAAAGGAAGACATTTTATAACAGGATTTTAAACCAGTTTTTTTCTAGTTTTGATTGGTATTAATGATTCAACATATTTAATTAAGAAATAAGCCACATAGTACATCCTGTAGTTTTACTGGGCCAACAGTATGCTCAGAATGCTTCTCTTGTGTAAAAATAAAGGACGTACAGATACTTGATTGTGATTAAATTGAAGACTGACAGAACTGCAGTTTTCAAAAATGTATGACTGATCACCATTCACCTTTGGTGTATTACAGACGGGATATGTTTCAAGTGTTGTTTAAACCAGGAGAAATTTCACAGTGCACAACAGTGTTATATTTAATACAAATCCTCTAGGGTAGAGGCTAAGCAATTGGATCAGTATCAAGAACAGAATGTTTTTAGCTTTGATGAATGTTCTAGCCAAGTGTAGGATTCCAAATGGAATCCGAGATTACTGTGATACAACAGACCAGCAAAAGGTGAAGTTTCTACCAGAATCAGCAATTGATTAAGTGAATGAAGGAGAAATAGCTTTAAAGGTTAAGGAATTTCATTTAAAAAGCCTTCTTAGTAATAGGCACAATGCAACTGATGGTTTCCATACATTAATTACTCTTTTATGTATTTATGCCAAATAACTAAATGGTCTGACGATTTTGAAAATACTATTGGTTACACTTGGCACAATCAGAGGCTGTACTACTTTCCTGTTAAGTGCTATACAAATTGTTTTTAACCATAATACCAAGCGTGTTTTCCACTTATTCAAGTTAATTGTTCTTTACTTTGATTTACCACTGTGTCTCATCTTTTCTGTTGATTTACGGTTGTCAGAGTTGAACTATAAAGGGACCAGGAAACCATGATAAATGAGAATACGCATGCAATAAATAGCAGACTGAAGTGATGCATCTGTTTTAGAGAGCTATCCTGCCACTTGGATAGTTTCATTTTCTGAGTAAATAACTAAAATTTTCTTATTATAAACTTTACTGAACTCATGTTCAGGCAGCTGTGAACTTCTATAGTTGCTCCACTGAGGAATGGTTTATTAACCATTTAATATACCTCCTATCCTAAACCTTCATGGCAGTAGAAAGTTTCAACTACACATCTATTAACCTAGTGTTCAAGTTTTCAAATTCAAATCTGAAGGTAGTCAGAAGACTGTACTGTTCTAAAATTGTAAAAGTTTGTCCTTAGTTGATTATATACAGGTCATCTTTAAAAATCCAAGAATTTTTTTGAATAATAAATTTTAAGGTCTTTCAAGTCTACATATAACATTCTTAAAGACTCCCATTCATTAGGTAGAATTGAAAGGTAAATGAAAACAGGACAAGATTTAAAAATGGCACATATGTCCTTGTATACTTCCCATTTATGAATGCTGACCCCAAAAGGGGAGTGAGTCCAAATCAAAGCAATATTTCTTTTTTTAACTAGTAATTTTTTTCAAGCACAAAAATGTGTATGAAGATATTTTTGTATGTATTTCAGCTGTTTGCTTGTACCTTAATTAGAAAACTGAATTTGAACAAAATTATAAAGTGCTCATTAAATATTTTTGTAATTATGACAAATTATGACAAATGTACAATGTAGATAGTACTCAAGCCTGGGACATCTTTATTATGAACACTAGACCACTTCAAGAAATAATTTATGCCTTCAATTAATGCATTATGTGTGTCAGTACCTCAACTTTCTTCCTCTTCATACTAATTCCCATCAACTGTCATACTTCCTCAAAGATATTCAGGGAGAATCCAGTGATGCTGGTACTCTGCTTTTCTCCAAGTTGTAGTTTAGTCATTCTCACAGAGCATCACTAATGAATGATTCTCTTTCTAAACAATCTGAAGCAGAAGAAAAGTTGGCTGATAACGGAACATCTGACCCAGAAATATACTTATTCATTTCAGAGGACTAAGGTAGGTAAACAGCCTTATATTGCCTGGGCTACCCATAAAATCAACTTTAACTTCAAAAGCAAAAACATTGGACAAATTAGTTTACCTCTCACTGAGCCTTACTCTTCTCTGTAAAAGGACCTACCACAGAGAACTGTAGAAGGAATTAAATGATATAATACTTGTACAGTATTTAAAAGAGTAACTGAACAATAAACGTCATTATTATTATTATTATACAAATGCACTTATGTTCACTCCTATTGTGTTTTCATGAAAAGCAGCATCACAAGTAATATTAATACTGTTAAGTTTTCTCTGCAGAAAAGATAGAAGAGCAAACCAAGGTATTTTTTTGCCCTGTCAAAATTGACTTTAAGTTTTTAAAACATAGGAAAATATTGCACCAGATTATGTTGATAAAAATTAAGCAAAGATTGTTTGCATTTTAGCTTCCTTTGTTTTCCATCTGCAAGTATTCATTTTTAAAGAAATGTAGTCTAAACATGGTGAAAATTATTGACTGGTCCAACTTCCAAAAAAAAAAATCAGCCCACATTCGATGAAAGTTCATGAACCTTGGCAAAACTTTTGTTGAACCTCCCTGAGTTTCAGGTTTATTTGAAACTGAAACTAGGTGAGTCTCCCATTTTATTATGAATGTTTCACAAAGTTCTACAAATAAAATGTGATTTACGCAACAAGCAATATTTGATCCTTACCTGTTGCTAACTCTACTTCAAAATTTCTCAGTACTTATATCTGACTTTTTTATGCTTTATATAGTAACTTTCAGGCTGAATTCTTCTTTATATTTTTAACATTTATTATTAAGAACAGGGATAAATATGTTATTATCCAATAAATATCTTCTGTGATAAGGCGAGTCATTGGCAATTCCCAGAAATTCACTTTTTCCTAAGGGTATAATGATTTCTTCCTCTTAAAGAATCTTAGATAAAAGCACATTTTGTTTTCAGTTTTCACACTTAGAATTTCACATTTATTAATCTCAAGTTGATCAGCTCCAGTTCACTGTAGTTATTTCTTATGAGTGTTCTATACACAATTATTTGAATTTTCCACATTCTTTATTTCTTGATAAATACCACACAGATTATTTACATGTCATTTCTTATTTTAATACAAAGGAAAGAGAAATAGTGACAAAAGTGCCATGATATATATTGTTTTTTTGTTTGTTTTTTGCGGTATGCGGGCCTCTCACTGCTGTGGCCTCTCCCGTTGCGGAGCACAGGCTCCAGACGCGCAGGCTCAGCGGCCATGGCTCACGGGCCCAGCTGCTCCGCGGCATGTGGTATCCTCCCGGACCGGGGCACGAACCCGTGTCCCCTGCATCGGCAGGCGAACTCTCAACCACTGTGCTACCAGGGAAGCCAAAACCCACACTCTTAAGAAACAAAATCAAACTCTAAAATTCTTCTACAGGGCTCTCATTTTTAAGTCTGAGGATATAATCTACCACTGATTGTGATATAGTAAGAGACACTACAAATATGAGAGTTTAGGCCAGTCGAGCTGGCAATACTCTTTCTTAATTTCCTGCTCCCAGGTTTTACTTCCTTAACTTCATCATTTTCATTCTTTACACATATGTTTCAATTAACAGGCACAAGAACTCTAAAAGAGAAAAACGTTTTGCTTCCTCCTTTAACCCATCTGACAAGCTTCCATTTGCCTTCTCAGAAAACAGCCTCTCCCTCTCACAGGAAACACTTCCAGCCAATGCTCCCCTCTGTGTCTCATAACAAAGCCAGCAACACAGCCCAAGGGTTTTTCAGTAGGTTCAGTCTTGCTGGAAGGCAATGCCTGCCATCTGACCTTTGTATTGCATATCTACAAAGGTGAGATGGAGAAACACAGGGTGGGCAGAACTGACAACTCCAGGAGAAGGAAGAGAAAGAGACCAAAACAGAGTCTGGGATCCAAAGAGCCTAAACACTGTTTGGTTTGGCCTTTAGACGTGGCAGCTCATCAACAGGAAATGTCAGCTTATTAAAGACTTCACGTGGCATCATCAGCCGACAGCCATCAGACCCCCTGGCAAGGTTCCCAAGATCACACTGAGGGGAGAAAAACAATATAAACCAATATGAATGCCTAGATTTCCTTTCTAAGACAGAGAGTTCACTAGGCTGGCTGATTTGGCAAGCTGTTAACAGAACTAATTTGATTGCTGGGGCAAGGGTAAGAGGATGCAGAAGGAGATCACCCAGCTCTGATGCCAGATCTGAATTCCAATGACTATCCTGTATGCTGTTGACCTGTAAGGGGATGGGGGTGGCTTGGGCTGGTGACTGCAAAAACATCACCGAAAGTAACTACTGCTGACTGAAGTTGGCCATTTACAGGTGGAAGTGAAAAGCCCTCCTGTTGGAGGCAGGAGAGAGCCACCCCCAGGCCTATTACTTTTTGGGTCAAGTTTCTAGAAAGATGTATTTATCACGCTTGTCACACCTGTGAATATGCCACTTGTTTTATCCTCACAGTTATCACTTTGCTCTTAAAACTGCTGGCTAAAAACCTTTCCTGTTAGGGGATAGATCCTACTCATCTAAAACTCAAAGTCTGTTGAATTATTTGTTGCATTATCAGAACTTTAGTTTCTTTTCGCCTAGGGGCGGGGGCGGGGAAGAAGAAGGACACTTACCTCTGTTACTAGTTACATGGCACTATGGTGTTTCATCTCCTGGAAAGGAACAGGAAGCTAAAGGGGAGACACATTTATATGCTGCATGAAGCTCTCTATTGACTAGTCTGTGTGCTTTTGTTTCTCTTGGTGCACCTGATCGCTTCACTAACCAGTTTTCACAGCCTCTGAAGTTTTGTTGCTATTGAAACTCGTAGCTAAACGTGAAGGAGCAAACAGAAATCAATACAGTCTGTCTTCACTAAAGTCTGTAGGATACTCTCCAAACATCACAAAATGCATATGCCACTGAGGCAGCAGACACCCGGATTCCTTCACCACTGAAGACCTTGCCTTTGCTGCCAAAATCCCCGCCAGCCTCCTTTTTTTCCTCTTGGCATCTATCCCTTTAAATCACACCATCTTCAGAAAGCCAGACCAGGCAGATTTAGTCATCAAGAAAGCCCACAGGGATCTCCTTGGGGCGGCAGAAGAAAAGGGCGTCTGTGACTAAGCAGGGATGTTTGGCCTCAATTTCATCCCAGGTGCTTTCAAATCTTCCTCACACCTAGTGAACTGTAGTGAACCATGGGGCAATTGTGAATGTCTCAAAGAGGCTCGATGCTGCAAACCCTCAGTTATTGCTTCAAAAGGTAACCCAGATTCTAGACTACACTTGAAAATACAGTCTGTTTCTCCAAGGGAAATATATTTCCCTTATTTTGTACATACCCGCCTGTCTCAGGTTACTTTCTCAGTGCTATAAAGATGCCTACCACTCTAATTTTCCTCATATACTCACTACTCCCTGTTTGTTTATATAGAATGGATGGTAAGTTAAGAATCTAGGATATATTAAGATAGGTGATTTATTTAATGGTGTGAGTCATATTCTTGTTCATTTCAGCCAACTGTATATATGTAACTCATACTACATAGGCAAGTCACTATGTACAGCAAGAAGGAAGATAAGTTAAGAAATGCATAAGTAAGTTTCCAGGCATTATTTAAAGAAGAAAACATTTTCTCTTAATAGGCCAAACTACTTAAGGTTAAACCTGGAATCTTTTCTTCATTTGGCAGGATCCATACATTAATATATAAGTCAAAACACATAATTGTAACAGAAACAACCTTTTACAAATTAATCTGAAAAGAAATTAAAGTGCACTGGATAACTCACACAACTTCCAGGAAGGACAAATAACTAGGTTTGGAGGTTATGTGTGCAGTCAAAATTGACACCACAATGCAGAACTGTTCAGTGAAGCCACCTCTGCTGACATCAGTGGGCACACCCTCATACTGTCATTAGAACTTCAGCTACTATTGACCCTGGAAATTAAAGAGTTCCCTCTTCCCACAAAGCAAAATGAATTGTATGTGGCATCTACTTCTTTCAGTCATTAGATCCTAAATCAAGGTCTGGGGTGAGAATATTTGATTGACAGATCCTAATTCACGTGCACACACCCTAGCTGCACAGAAGGCTGGAAAAGCCTGTGTATTGCATTTATATATCTCTAAGTTGGGAGATGCACATTGCCAAAATTCAGAGATAGAAAAATTATTCAACAAAAAATTAGTGGCTTTGCTCCAAAACCCCACAGCCTCTGCTGCTATTCTCCTATCAGGGTTTGCTGCAAACTCCATGGGGATCCTTTTATGCCACAGACCCATTAGTAACATCAATTCCCCAAGACACAAGAAACGTGAACAGCCAGAACCAGGTGGGAAAACTTCTCTTGCTCTACACTTGACTGAAAGTTCGTAGCTTTGGCAGCAATCCAGTTAATGGGTCAGAGAAATCCACCTAAAAGAGTTACATGTCTTCACCAAAATCTAAAGATGTTATCCAAACATTGTGCTTCTTACATAATGGTATGGGAATAGGTACAGCAACTCACACCTCACTGTGAAAATCCCACACCACTGGATCAGTATTACCAGTTTTTTCCTTTTGCCTAGGTTTCTAATATGGCTCAGTATGGTATTATTATGAATCCTGTCTTTATTTAAAATATTGCTACTTTATTCATCATGGATTATTTTGCATTAATGATATTTTTTCGATTATTACATTAAAATATTTCATATCTTGATTACTGAGATTTTTTCGTGTCCCCTTAAATTGTGTGCCCTTGAAGAGCACCTCACTAGTGCTGCTTTAGGTCCATCCTCAAGAATAGTCAACTTCCCTGCTTCCAAGAGCTTCCATTATATTAAGGGAGATGGATATAACATGTACTTTAAAGAATATACACATCTGGGTAGGGGTAGGTATACATGAAATAGGATGGCTGGATGGTCTCAAAGAAAAGGTTACATTTGAGGAAAGATATGAAAAAGGAAAGAGAGGCTTAGATTTGTGTTTACACAGGTTAGTTTGGATCTTAGAGGGCTACTCATTGAGTAGACTTAAGAGATGTGGTGATGTGGTGTCATCGCCAAATGTCTCTCAAGGTCAGAGATTTGGATTATCATCCAGTCATGCAGCCTATCAAGATAAGATTTCCCTCCTTACTTAGGTAACGAAGGTCTCTGCCCCATTAATCAGCCTCTGACACTCTGGGATTCTAGTCTCCCCATTGAAATGTAGTACCCAATTTAATGCATAAACTCGCACCAGTATCTCTGGCCAACATAAAATACCCATGCCCATCCAGGTCTTTAACTTCAGTCAGTTTCCAGAATGCCTTGAGGGCCAATTACAAAGTCAAACTTGAGAAGAGAGGGTTTATACATCCAAAAATAACTGACAGATTTGTAATTTTATACATATATATATATATATGCATAAAATCTGGAGGATGCATATGGGAATAGATTCTCAGGGAACTAAACCAAATAGGGAAGAACATAATTTTAAACTGAGCTGAGTTTATCAATACCTACATGCATTTACCAGAGAGTCTGAATTCAATATGCAAGCTCAAGCAGTTGGGAGTGGTTCTAATTTATTTGCTTGGCTGTTTTTAATAAAACCTGGACTCAATATTGATTTGCACTACAAAAAAATGGAGATATCAAAAATTCCTTGGAATAGCGTGAGGAAAAAAATCTAAACACGTCGGGAATTCTACCCACTGGAGTGTATTTATCACATGCAATCTCCTACCAACCCCTAACCTTTCCCCTCAAGAATGCTCTGAAGACTGTCCTCAAGACATTGTAAAATACGTTTTTAAGAGCCATATTGCTATTTTATTTTATATATTCATACTATGTAGCTATTTTTAACATAAACAGAATTACTATTGCCTGAAGAGTGTTCTTGGTTCCAAAACTATATTCAGTGTAGAAACTAGATATAACTATCATATGGCGGAATTCATCCCAGTTTACAATTGATGTGGGAAAAAATCAATATGGAAAGTTTACTCTCTGGCTTTAAGGACTGGTAAAGTTTCTCCTAATAACTTTTTATGTACTTTAATGCTTTTACTAAAGAACAAAAAGCTTAATTTATTTTTATTTTACAAAACATTATGAATTGAAGGGATTCCCCTTGCAATATGTCTATTTGTCCAAGACTTTGGAAGGAATTAATAGCTGACTGATCAGCCTTCAATTCTAGGAAAACAGTACCTGTTTTACAGGGCAAAAATTTAAACCCTAAAATAAATTATAAGTGAATATGTCAGAACGGTAAGCAAGTAGAGTAAAAACAATCAGTTTTCTGACTGACATATGTTTCTTGAATCATCAAGACTTCTCACTTCTGCTCCAGTTGCTTTAAGAGGTCACTACTGGAATGCCCTCTTAACACACCAATACTCCAGACCTCACCACTTCAAAAGCTGAGGCTAGACTCTCATGCCACATGTGGGTCACTGGGATCTAAAGGCCTTATCACCCTCAAGGCCTTTACCACAATTGTGAATTATGGGCACACTGGGCTTATGTTAGGTTTTACCTTTTCATTTTCTCTTATGCATCGCCATATTTCTCCTGTTACTTGCAATAATATTTTTCGATCAGCAGTTTCTTTTTCTAATTCTGCAGGCAGAATCACTACTCGGTATGCCATGATTGCACTTTTCCCTTGACTACTGAAGGCGCGTTCTACATTGTATATATGTTGTCCTCACTCTTTTCCTGTACGTGCAGGATTTTCTTTGAAAGTATTTCCTATCATTGCATCCTTGCAATTTAACTTGCAGTTAATAGTTGGACCTCATTGCTAGGCAATTAAATAAGATCCTCAGTCAGATTTTCAAGGAAATTCAAGACCTTGTTCTCTTTCTTCTTTCAAAGAAGAAAAAGCGTCCTGCTTCGATCAAGAAAATGTGCCTGGTGGAGAAGGGCCCCTCGCAGACCCGCCTGGCGCAGCCCGACTGGCCCAGGTGACTTCCGGTCCTGAGACCACTGCCCCTGCCCGCCCTCTGAAGCCTGAAGGCGCCATGTCCCCAAGTCCTCAGCAGGAAGAGGCCAGTGGCCAACTGGCCGACGCTCTGAGGAGTGGGCCCACAGCCCAGAATTGGACTTCTCTGACGAGGCCGCCGCCACCGAGGCAGCTGTGGAAGAGACCTGGCCTCAGACCTCCCTCGGAGACGGAGGGGGCGAGGCCGCCCGAAAAGGCCCCGGGAGGGGGCTGAAAGTCGCGGGCCCCCTCCCCGGGCTCAGACAACCCGGACTAGGACCAGCTGGACGACCCAAACTAACCCGTTCCGAGGTGGCCGAGTGGCCGGGCCCCCAAAGCGGGCCGGCCGGGCCGTGGCCCAGGAACGAAGCGCTGGGCCTGCGGCCTAAGAGGACTCACCTGCAAGGCGGCGGCTGCTTTCGGCCTCAGCGGGCACCACTCGGCGGGGCGACCACGGCGTGGACGGGCAAGCCGGGAAGCCGAATGCGTCGGGTGCAGTCTGCTCCCACCCGCGGTCCAGTCGGTGACAGAGCCGCGACCTGCGTGGGCACCGCCTCCAAGACCCGGCTGAGGTGCCAGCTCTGGCCGACGTGGACTCTCCGGAGCACTTGGTGACTCCCTCATTCAGGAAGCGGCCCCTGAGGAAACAGTCCGTAGCCCTCTGTTCGACCGGGCCCTGAAGGGCGGCCGTCAGAGACCAGCCCGCTGGCCCTGAGAGCAGCCTCGCGCGAGACTAGGCCGCGCCTTCCTCCTGACGCCCAGGGGCTGGAACTTGACCTCCCAGGAGGCGGGGCCGACCCTGCGCGGCTCCTTCTCCGTGCGTTCTCGGGCCGGCCGTGGAAGCGCCACAAAAGAAGATGTTAATGAGGAGCAGGTGTGAGGCGCCCCGCGTGGAGGACCGGGAGGTGGGGAAGATGGTGGCGGGGCTCGAGGGCATCGCGAACGAGGCGATGAAGAACGAAGGAACTCGGCAAAGCTGAGACGCAGGCGGTCCTGAAAGAGAAAGGCCGACTTCCTGCAGACCTGAACTCCACGAGAAGATCTTCCGCTGACCTCCTCGGGCGGGGTTTGAGAAACAGAAGGTGATAGGAGGCTAGCGCACGAATAAGGCTCGCTGAAGTCGTGTGCTGAGGATTCCACAGTACGGATTGAAAAGGTACCAAGCGCTGAAGGCCGAAGAAGAGAAACTTAAGATGGCAAATGAGGGAATGGCCCGGGCCCAGTGCAAGGCCCGAGTGGAGGCCTTGGCCTACCGGGTGAGCCTGAGGAAGGAGCCGATGTGCCTCTGGCTGGAGGAGACCATTGAGCAGAAGACTAAAGAAAATGATGAGCTGACCAGAACCCGTGCCAACCTCATTTCCAAGATGAAGACGACCTGACATGTAAGTCCTGACCAATGCCCGTCCTTCCTCCTGTCTGTCTGAGCCTGTTGGATTCTGTTAGAGCGTCTCGTGTCCTCTCTTCTGTCTTAACCTCAACTCCTTTTTAAACTAGATTGCTTTCAGAGGAAGGCAAAACAAAGTTTCCCTTAAGTTAAAAAAGAAAGAAAATATGCCTGACATTCCTTACAGTACTTCTGAGTTTTCACTGTTCCCCTGCCGGTTCTTCCTTACGTCTACCCGAAACAGTTCTTCCTTGACCTGAATCGGCTTGTATTGCTTTCCTCCTTCTGACTCCCTGTCTCTGATCTCCGTGTCCTCTTATGTGTAGCGTGTATTCCATCCCATGATACGCCTACCATGTGGAAGCATTCCTAGGTCTTTTCTGTATGTGTTCACTGTGTCTTCCACGTGAGATTGTCACTACCTAAGAACAGATATCTCCTATTTATTTTTTAGTACTCTCAAAATGTTTAAAATATAGGAATCAAACTACTCTGTGCTACCCTAGAAATCGGTAACTCTAGAATTTAACATGAAGTCCGTGGACCCCAGAGAGTTAACGGGGGGGCTTCAGAAAGTCCATGCGCCTCCCACACAGGGTTGTATTATACAACAAAAAATGTTAAGAATCACTGATCTGTTTTAGCAATAATAACTTTACAGATGAAGAAACTGAAATCCAAGGTCAGAAACTTAACTTACTTGAAGGGATATAGACTTTTTGAATCCTTGTTTCTTTCAACTTCTGAACTCAATTTCACATACTCATGGGGGTATAAAATTCCATGAAAGAGCTTCAAAATCCCTTACCCTGCCTGTAGGCAGAATTTGTCATAAAGATCTCAGCAGATGCAACCCATGATACTATTAAAGATCTCCTGGGAAAGGAATTTCATAATTTCCTTCAGTTTACTTTCACACAAACATAAAATCAGCCTCTTAGAGCAACCACTGCATTATATTACTTCTCTTTCTTATATCATGAAAACACACACACACACAGACACCCTAGGGCCTTCCATTTAGGAGGAGATCAAGTGAAAGTGTAATTTACCTTACTTATACTCTCTACCAAATATTACTTTAACCATAGCTTTATTTGAATATGAAAATTAAACAAACAATATCAAATTAGTTTTTATGTTTTTGTTACATAAAAACTCAGGTTGATAAACTCACAAACCACAGTAATCCACGAATCCTTCAGCCAAAGAAACAACTATGTGTGCTGTTAGCATGACATGTTTATTCTGTCTGTGTGGGGTTGGAATTGAAAATGGAAATCCCTGCCCTGACCCGTGCTCGTGGAGTAACAGCAACGGTAGGAAAATTGCTGGGCAAGCTACAGTATCCCTGAGCCATCTTGGGGCTACAGAGGGCCTCTCATAGGGTGGGTGGGAATAGGACATGATTTTTCTTCCTCTTAAGTTGTAGATGCCTCCCCTAATGTCCAGAAATTTCCACCCTTCTCTCATAATCCTTCAGGGAGTTCGCTGTTACTCTGTAGCAAAGGGTAGGATTTTGAGTGATATGCACTTCCTAGGTTCAAGTGAAACTATTTCAAATCATTCTTTTTTTCACTTCCAAATGTCTATGGCACAGGGAAATAATAGAAAGACTGAACAAAATGAATAGGAGTTGAACTCAATCTCCCAACAGCATGATTCCCCAAAATAAAAGTGTAGCCTTATTTATACACAGAATCAAAGGAGTTGAGTCTAAAAGTAGCAAGCTATTTTTTGCTTTTTTTCGGCCTAAATTATTTTTGATGTTATTCGGGGGAACATGAACTGATCAAACAGGTTGATGATCCTCAATGCACAGGGCTATAGTGAAAGAATAGACAATTTAGCAATCAGAGAAATACGAGTCTAGGGAGATGGATCAAACAAACCCTAGCTGCTGCTAGGAAACCATCCAGATGACTGTTTAAGAATTACAGAGTTCAAAAGGGGAATTCAAGCTTGACCTGTAACAACTTTGGGAAAGGATGTAGAGCAAGTTGACAGAGAGAGGATTGCTTGAATATGGGTATGGGACCAAGAAGTTGAATAAGAGACGTGGCTGGAAATAAAATCGCGTTCCCCTTCAGCAGGTTTCACATACAAGGAAAAAGGTGCATGAGTAAAAATAAAGCCACCATTCCTTTCCAAAGTAAGACTCTGTGAGAGCTCTGCCTCTGCCTTCCTGTGGTCCTGACCTCCCAAAGAAATTATTCAAGGTTTGCATTGTTGCATTTTGGAAGATTGTCTGTACTCTGAAATACCATGATTGAGTGCTGCCCAAGTGCTAAAGAGTGGGTAGTCAAACAGTTGCTGCTGTTTTCTCAGGATTCTTTCCTTGTAGGAGGTGCAAAAAATAGCCATTTTCCTTTTTTCAGAGACGCTGAATTAGAGTGAAGTGGTTGTTGACTGGGCATTCATGGCATAAGAATTATACTTCTATTTGCCAATTGCTTTCTCACCATTTCAAAGTGTCTTTTAAATAGGGCTTGGTCTGAAAAGGGAATTGGAGAAATCTCATATGAAGAGGCCATCTCTGTTTAGATTATACTTTCTAGTTCTTGTTGTGCATGGGGTAAGGAGTATATTTCTAAAAGAAAGTCAAAAGGCATTGTTGTTTCTTCCTCAGGCATCAGTCCGCTACTAAACTGCATAGAAAATTGGTAGCAAAAGGGGGAATGCTGGAAGTGGGAATGGGGGAGAGAAAGGAAACAACATTTTTAGTGTGCTGGCAAAGACATGTATGCACCAAAACAGGACGCAATGTTTTCTTTTAGATTTGAAAGATAAAGATTGTTCTTTAACATTAAAGCGTGACTTGTTCTTGAAATTTCTCAGAATACTTTTTGCAGTCCTTTTTTTTTTTTTTTTACTGAGGTATACTTGACATAAACATTATATTAGTTTCAGGTGTACAACATAATGATTTGCTGTTTGTGTATATTGCAAAAATTATCACCACATTAAGCCTAGTTAACATCCATCACCATGCATAGTTACAGAATTTTTTTTCTTGTGATAAGAACTTTTAAGATCTACTCTCTCAGAAATTTTCAAATATGCAATACAGTATTATTAGCTCTAGTCATCCTGCTGTACATTACATCCCCATAACTTATTTATTTTATAACTGCAAGTTTGTTCCTTTTGACTGCCTTTACCCATTTTGCCCTTCAGCAATCTGTTCTCTGTATCTGTGAGTTCAGGGTTTTGTTTTGTTTTTTCGTTTGTTGGCTTTTTTGTTTGTTTTCTTAGATTCCACATATTAGTGAAATCATACAGTATTTGTGTTTCTCTGTCTGACTTGTTTCACTTAGCATAATGCCCTGAAGATTTATTCATGTTGTTATAAATGGTAAGATTTCATTCTTTTCTTTGGCTAAATAATATTCCATTGATTATATAGATACCACATCTTCTTTATTCATTTATCCTTAGGTGGACACTTGGGTTGTTTCTGTATCTTTGCTATTGTAAATAATGAGGCAATGAAAATGGGGTGCATATATCTTTTTGAATTAGTGTTTTCAGTTTCTTCAGATGAACACCCAGAAGCAAAATTGCTGTATCATATGGTAGGTCTATTTGTAATTTTTTGAGAAACATGCATACTGTTTTCCATACTTGCTACACCAATTTACAGTCCCACCAATAGTTCACAAGGGTTCCATTTTCTCCACATCCCATCCCCACCAACGCTGGTTATTTCTTTCTTTCTTTCTTTCTTTTTCTGATAATAGCCATTCTAACATGAATGAGGTATGAGGTGATAGCTCATTGTGGTTTTGATTTGCATTTCCTTGATAATTAGTGATGCTGAGTATCTTTTGCATTTCCTTGATCATTAGTGATGCTGAGTATCTTTTCATATACCTGTTGGCCATTTGGATGTCTTCTTTGGAAAAATGTCTATTCATATCCTCTGCCTATTTTTTAATCAAATTGTTCGTTTTGTTTGCTGTTGAGTTGTATCAGTTCTTTATATATTTTGGATATTAACCCCTTATCAGACATATGATTTGCAAATATTTTCTTCCATTCAGTAGGTTGCCTTTTCATTTTGCTGATGGTTTCATCTTGTAGTCTTCATTGCTCCACATGCATCACTTCTTTCATTGCTAAGTCCTAAGATTTTCTTATTAAATTTGAGTAGAATAGGTAGCATGCAGTGGATCAATAAAACCTTAAAACTTATGAGCATACTATCTAATGAAATTGACTTCCCTAAGCCATTTATACATTTGGCAGAAAGGAAATGATTTAACAAGTTTTTGCACACACTGAAACTTTTTATATTCCATTAAAGCTCCGGTGCTAGTTCAAAAAATAAAGTGAAATATATTCTATTTAATGTTTTTATATATTGAAGGGAAATTGAATTATTCCTATATAATAAAACATACATTCTCAAATGAGGGTTTACTTTTAAGTTTGACATTTACACTTCTAAATGTGTTTTGGGTTTTTTTTGTCTTTAAAAATAAATGTGGTAGAAAAAAAGATAAAATTTATTATCTTTAAACTGAGTAAATTAAAAGAAAGTTTAAATCTTCAGTATGAAACAATGCTCCAAAAGTAAAAATGAGAAAAAGGTAAATAAGAGAATTACTTAGGATGATTCTTAGATGATTTATTGGCTTACTAAGCAAAATTCACAATCCTATAATTGTAATTATAGAAAAGAGCTGTTAGAAAAAAATAATTAACAAGATAGATACAAAAATGTGAAACTAATAAATTACTCAGAAGCCTCTGAGTAATCTTACAACTGAAAAAGAGTAATAAGGTCCTTTAATATCTTAAAAGGTAAAAAAGGAAAATAATGTATATGAAAAATGCCTCTTCATATTGCTTTTTATTTATTTATTTATTCATTTTTTTTGCGGTACGCGGGCCTCTCACTGTTGTGGCCTCTCCCGTTGCGGAGCAGGGGCTCCGGACGCGCAGGCTCAGCGGCCACGGCTCACGGGCCTAGCCGCTCCGCGGCATGTGGGATCTTCCCGGACCAGGGCACGAACCCGTGTCCCCTGCATTGGCAGGCGGACTCTTCCCTGCGCCACCAGGGAAGCCCTGCTTTTTATTTTAATGGTCTAGAGATGAGTAAACATAATTTTTAAAATCCTTTGATAAAGTCAAAGTCATTTTTTTCCTACATAGCTCTTTATTACTAAACTGGTGTGGTACTGAAAAATCTATTTGAAACTGCAAGTGTATGTTTCACCTCCCTACCTAAATGAAGTACTTTAAAGAAGAGGAGGCAAGTGCTTCAATTTGCAGCAGACTAACATCAACATGTAGGAAAACAATCATAAAGAAGGTCAAAAAAAGTTTCCCATAGTTAGCTCCCCTCAGTTATCTTAATTTAAATTGAAATTAGTGTGCCAACTGAAGTTTTAATTTAATCAGATAGCCATTATTCTCTGAGTATCACTGATTAGGAAATGATTTACTATCTAATTAACTCAAAAAGGCATAAAATGTAAATGTAATTATTTCAAATTAACACATTAGGTGTGACAGGAATTGCGTGTTTTATATTAACGTTTACAGAGAAAACTCATAGGAAATGATTTTAATGGGCATGGATTAATAGCCTTTACACCATGGTCTTCAATGGAGCCGTTCAAACAAAAGCCAATGAATGACTTAACCATATTTAACATTTTTAATTACTTCTTGAATTTAAAGAAAAAGAAAAAAATACAATATTCTTTTTATGAATAACTAAAGATTATTTAATGTTATGGTTATAGTTCTTCTCTAAGTATATATTTTTCTTTATTTCTAAGAGCCATAAAATGTGAGAATCTCTGTTCTAGAAGAAAATCAACAGTCATTTCTTTATCAAAACCACGAATTTTAATGAATATATTTTTAGTGACAACTGTGCACCCAAAACCAGAATAGTGCTCAGTGAAATGAGAGGCAGCCTGGCACGTGGTCCCAACTCAAGGAGCTTAAAATTTATGTGAGAAAATAAGATTACTTATATGAAAGTATTTTATGGCAAAAAGTAATAATTTTATGAATGTTTGTAAAAATAGATTTCAAAATGTAGAATAAAGCACAATGAAAAACAAAAAAAGGAGTACATTCCATGGCTTTGGATAACAAGTATCACAAGAGAGCTGGAAAAAAATGAAATTGATGATTGATGTCATTAATAAGAAAAGGGAATAACATCTAAGCACACAGATATGACGGCATGTTGTAATATCATCTCAGGATTAGAAGGGATTATAAACAAACGTGAACTAATTGAGCCACCCACTGAATGTCATGCCTAAAGGGCAAAAAGACAGTGTGAGAGTGTGTGTGTGTGTGTGTGTGTGTGTGTGTGTGTGAGAGAGAGAGAGAGAGAGAGAAACAGCTAATGTTTAGTGAATACTGATTTTATGTCAAGGACTCTTCTAAGCACTTTAAATTTATTATTTTATTCAATCATTACAAAACTCTATGAAGCAAGTAGTAATTTTAATCTGATCTTATGTTTGAGGAAACAAAGTGCAGAGGGGTTAAGTAGCTTATCCAGGTTACACAATAAAAGTTTTAGGCAACACTTGAAACCCAGCAGCTTAATTCCAGAGCCTACTCTGTCAAATAATATAATACTGCAGGGCCATGTAGCCTGAGGGCATGAGCTCTGAACCAAGGCTACCTGAGTTTGAATCTCCACTGCTCCACTATTTACTTGCTCTGAGTCCTGGCACTAGTCTTTCAAAAGCTCTGAGCTTCAGTTTCTTGGTCTGCAAAATGGGAATAATAATGGTAACTAACTCACTGGATTGCTAAATGGATTATATATAAATAAAATAACATAATAGTACCTGGTCCATACTGAGTACTTTTAAAATGTTAATAGTAGTGGTAGTAGTACCATTATATTAAATCTTTGTAAAAGAATTAAGTGTTCCATATAGGGAGAGTGATTAATTGAAAACAGAGTTTTGTTCCTAAGGTAAGCAATGTTTCTGCAGCTTACTGTGCCCCCATAATGTATGGTATTGTTTCTAATTGCAAATCTGTCTATCCTGGTTTATAGAACAACATTCACTAACACAGTCACAGTCAGCTCTGCCGTTTAGTGAGCTCGACTGTCTTCTTTGAGAACCAATGGCAGGCAGAGTCTGCACAATCTTTAGTGAAACTCAACTTGGTCCGTTAACACCAGATGACAGTCACCATTCTTGCAGGAGCCTCTCTGTCTCAGCAACACCTAAAAGAAAACTTCCATTTTCACTTTACGGTATAGAATTGATACAGAAATGATGTCAAACCATATGGTCTCTTTCTGCCAATACTCACATCACCAGGGGGCTTAGCCAGAAGGACTTCCAACAATAGCTACAATTCTAGCTTGAAACCCTGTGCACCAACAATGGTTAGGCCCAATTGCTGGCATAAACCAGAGCCCTTCTTTTATGCTGGATTCTCTTTTGGAGTCTTCAGAAATCAGGCTTTTATGTTTATTTAGCAGCAACTTTGATTTTCATGTACATACAATGAGTTTATTTTAATTATTATACCCTTATATTTTTCCTACTTTGACTCTTCCATATTTGTGAATATAAAGATTATAATTTTTCTTTCATGATTCCTATTAAATACATACACATAGACAGATGTATCTAGGCCCACTAATTTTCAAATGTAAATAATAAGTGAGAAGGTGATAAATATAGATGAATAAGCTGTCATATCAAAGCAGCTAATTCTGAATAAAATGTAGTGAAAAATCAATAGGCTTTCAAACATGATTCTAAAATTTTTAATGAAAGTTTAAAGGTTGAACATGAATGTAATACTGTATTTTTCAAAAGAAAACAAAGCAAAAGTTGATTAAATGGTCATGATAAAAAAGTTTCTCTGTTAGGGTGTTTGAAGGTAAATGTCTTGAAAAGCTCATAGGCTTCAAAAAAGTGTTCTTTTTCTTTATTTTTTCTAATTGTATATACTATGGGAAAAATGTTGAAAGCACAAAGGAAAAACAAACAAAAAATTGCACATAATATGATCACTTAAGATAATTAATATTTAAATGTTTGTATACATGATCTTAGTCCTTTATCTGAGGTGTGTATACAGATTTAAATATGAAAAAATGTAGTATGTATGTAATTATCAAGATGTACTGAATACCTACTTTTGGTCTTTCTTTGTTATGCTTCCATGTTAGTACTTCTACCTGGCGAGATACATACTTACCAAGAGTCAGTTGATTTTTGTTCCCAAAAATGTTACTGGGAGCTGTAAAATAAAATTGCTGACCAAACAGGTGTGGCCAAGATAACTGTAAGAAATTGGGGGGACGGGGGGTGGTGACAAAAATCTGGAACAATTGTCTTTCAAATTGCTTTCCTACTGCTTTCAAGTTCTTATTTTAAGAAAACTAATGTTAGAAATGTACAATATGATGATGATTTGGTTCATTCATTCAGAATTTTGTTCTTTCTACAAACATTTATAGAACATTTTGATTGGAGTCCAAATTCTTGCCCTCATAAAGCTTAAGTGGGGAAGGTAGGAAATGAATCCCTCAATTTATATCTGGAGATGATGTATGAATCAGGGTGCGGTGATAGATAGTGAGAAGGAGTGCTGTTTACAATGTCCAGTGAAGACCTGCTAAAATGGCATGTGAGCAAACACCTAAAGGATGAGGGAAACAGCAATGTGGCTCTGCAAGGGCAGAGCTTCCCACTTAGAGGGACATCAGGTGTGAAGGGCATGAGCTGAGGGCTTGTTGGGCCGGTTTAGGAACACTGGGGAGGCCGTGTGATCAGGGAGCAGGGGGGGATGGGAGGGGAGGAGCAGGTGAGGTCAGAGAGCCCGGGGAAAGTCCAGATCATACACAGTTTGACAGAACATGGTAAAGAATTGAGTATTTTTCTGTATGAGGTGAAAGTCATTGGAAAGTTTGAGCAGAGTAGACAAATCTGACTTCTTATTAAAGAATCATGTTGGGGCTTCCCTGGTGGAGCAGTGGTTGAGAGTCTGCTTGCCGATGCAGGGGACGCGGGTTCGTGCCCCGGTCCGGGAAGATCCCACATTCTGCGGAGCGGCTGGGCCCGTGAGCCATGGCCGCTGGGCCTGTGCATCCGGAGCCTGTGCTCCACAACGGGAGAGGCCACAACAGTGAGAGGCCCGCGTACCGCAAATAAAAATAAAAAAGAATCATGTTGGCTGCTGGGTAGAGAAAAAGGGGCAAAGGTGAAAGCCAGGAATCTAGCTAGTTAGTAGGCTCATCCTTTTTGCATTAAAATGTTAGAAATGAAGGGTTGAGAAACAGTTGAATTCTGATTTATTTTGGAGTTTTGCTGAGGGGCAGGATTTAACAATTACTCCCAAGTTTTGGGACCTGTGGCAACTAGAATATAGTTTGGAGGATTCAAGAAGAATGACACAGAAGAGGTCCCTACTTAGGAAAAAAGAAAACTCTTCTACATCAAAAGATTGATAAATGATAACATTTTATGCTTACAATGAAAATTAAAATTTTAAGACAGATATATCTTTTTTAAGGATTACTATAGTTGGCTGAATTTTTCTATGAATCAGCCAATTATCAAACCCCATCCCATCAGATAAAGCAGTTTCTATTATATATTACTGCTAATAGTAAAAATAATGTATAACAGGCACATTGTCAGCATGATATATTTTTGGACAGATGTTATATGACTTCAGAATGTGCTTTTTTAAAATAAGTTTAATGCTTTTTCTACTTATCCTTTTTGTTGTCTTTTTCTCTTTCCTTCGTGTGAGAAGAAGATATCACAGTAGAAACACACTCTGCCTTTCCATCCTTGGATGCTGCCTCAGTCAGCTCTTGTTGAAAAGTTACAAGTTATTTGCTATCATCACTCCCCAACCCCTTTTTACCCTGCTGACTTCAAACTGCACTATAATCAATGCAGATATAGGTTGTAAAATTATATTTCTATAACAGAGTAAGTTGAATTCCACCCAGGTTAAAAAAAAAATGTCTAAGTGTTCAGTAGAAAGAAAGGTGAGGGTTTAGTAGATAACTGGGCAACTATTTGGACAGGGAGTAGAGTGGGAGTAGAATGCATGAGACACCAATAGCTTCAGCGGTTCTCTGTGAATTCCTAAAGCCTTTGAACAAGACAGGATGTGAAGGCATTGCAAAGTCATCTGGAGAACAGAACAGCATGGCTGCATCAGTCACCATAGAATCAAGGTTTAGGTTTTATGCTAACACTTGTATCCTAGAATGACAAAAGTTTCCTCAAGGATAGAAATCACCAGAAGAAAAGAGCAAGAAATGAGAATGACCTCCTAAGAGATAATGGTACATAATATTAGCCTTCCCAACTTCTCTTATAGCATTATTTATTGTCAAGTAAGTTTCAGATATGCACTTATAACAAACCTAAATCTGAAGGAAATAAAATTTCTGTCATCACCGTGTTATTTATGTCCATGTGGATGATGGCTGAAACATTGGCCTTTAGGATAAACTTGATTCAACCACAGGGAGCAATATTGAAACTGATCCACTGAGAAACATATTCCTATATAAACTGTTTTTGTTGTATTCATTTCCACTCTAGTTGCCATGACTTAATAGCTGTAACAGACTCATGCTATCATGTCGTTTCCAAGAATTGCTTCACTTGAAGGTCTGTAGCACACAACTAAAATATTGAGTGTGTGAGAGTCATGCATGAGCTATAAAAAGCAGAAGGAAATTAGCATCAACACCAATATCTTGCTGAGTGTCTAAATGTTATCCTTTGACAATGGCAGGCTATTAAACAATTTTTAAATAAGACATTTTCCCATCACAAGGAAAACATTTATTTATAGGGACTTTACAACCTGGGATTTGAGGCTTTAAAGAAAATATGCTGTCTGTACCAGGGATTGTCTAAAAGCATTGGAAAGACCTGCCAATACAGTTGGTTTGAGGTTGGAAGGTTTGAAACTGCATTTAAATAAAAAATGGTGTCTAAGAACAAATGAGTCATAGACAGAAGCCCAAACCTTCTCATTCTGAAGAAAGTAGGACATATCAAAGAGCAAATATTGCATAAGAAGATATGAATAAAAAGTGAAATAAAGGAAAGATTACTTTAATCCTAGTAACCTTTGCTATTCTGTAATATAATCTTGGACACTTCAGTTATACTTTATTTGATAGTAAAATTCAAGTGTTTTGCAATCCAAGCTACTCTTCCATGGCTTTCCATCCATCCTTTGGATATATTTTTTTTACAGAGGTAATAATATGTTAACAAATGTTCAGCAATAGCTAGAGAATGTATAATGTGATTTCATTATCTAAACCAGAGTTTCTCAACAGAGGCACTATTGACATTTTGGGATGGATGATTCTTTGTTGTAGGGCACTGTTTCTGTTCACTGTAGGATATTTACCAGCATCCCTGGCCTCTCTGTACTAGAGGCCAATAGCATCTCTCTAGTTGGACAACCCAAAATGTCTCTAGAACTTGTCAAATATCCCCTTGGGGTAAATTCACCCCAGTTGGGAACCACTGATCTAAATCAAGAAGTTATATAATAAAAATTTTGTCAAGCATCTATATACAGTGTATACACTTGTCCAATTTATATCTTCTGCAAATTTTGTGAGACTTTATAACGTAATGAAATTAATTTATATTGCACTAAGAACAATTTAATATCACAAGTAAAATGTCTTATGTGGATCATGCACCTAAGTAAAGGAGCTTCTTGTTCTGAACAAATAGAACTATACAAGTAGTCTCTAGTCCTTAAACGCAGATTCTGTGGGCTCACAAAGTCTCCGAAGGCTATCAAGTCTAGAGATCTGGGAAGGGAATTCTAGGAAGCGGGATTTAAGGCCTGAAGATAATAAAAAAGGAGGAGGAAGTGAAGACAGCAATTAGAAATAAAATGGAATAAAAGGCTGAGTGAGGAAAGAATGATAGAACTATTATATCAACATATTTGATGGTAGTCAGAGGGCAATGTGGGAAGTTTCTTCCTGGACATGTAAAGCTGAAATAGCACATTTAACACAACTTAGAAATATTGTCCAAGTCACAGATACATGTTTCTCTCAAGATATTGTGATGAATGAAATAATTCAAAAAAGTAACCAAAAAGAGCTCCTGCAACAGAATATGGGGCTTATTCACATGACTTAAGATGCAAACTTCCAGGGAGTCTCTGAAGTTAAGTATCTTTGTCCTTTCAAGAGAACTCTCCATACATGAAGAATCTTTGATATCATTTCAGTATCAGTATAATTTGGATGGCATTTTGAGAAAATGTTAGAGGCGAGATAAATAAATTGTATGTAAGATTTGTTTCCTGGTCTGTTAGTCTTACTCCCTCAAAGTCAAAAATGTGACAAACTCACACACACAAAAGGAGACAGTACCCAAGAGGAGTTATACCCAGAGATAAAAGCAGACTGGGCTATCAAAATTCAAAAACGACAGCAGGCTGTGGTGAGCTGTTTGTAACAGACACTGTTAATTCAGACCAAATACTCCCTTTCAGCAGAACTGCACCCCTTGGTTGAGATATAATTATTAGAAATACTTTACCTCCCTTCCACTCCCAACCAGTAATCTTTGATTTGGCTAAACTAAACCAAATGACATTCAAAAGAGATTCTGTTTCTTAGATTCATAGAAGGCTTTTACAAATGAATTTTGCGGCTGGGTGCCAAATGGATGAATTTAGGAATGAATAAAAGTTCTCTATCTACAGAGCAGATAGTATCTATATTAAATTTAGAAATAAAACATCAGCCAAAAACATTGAAATCTGATTTTCTCACCACTGTGAAAAGATAAGGAAAAATTGAGGGCATGAGAGATTGTGGCTTACTCTGAAAGGACATCATATGAAGTGGCCTACCTACTCAATTGGAGCTGCCAGTTCTGTTTCAAATAGGACACTCCAAGGTTTACTTTGATGTGGTGAGAGAAGGGGAAATAATACGGGGCAGTTTTCATGCAGACTCAAATTAGGACTCCAGTTGCTTTCAGGGCCATCTTTCTGGACCTCAGTTTCCTCATCTGTAAAATGAGGACGCTACACTTAGATAATTTATTTCCCAAAGTATGTTCCATAGAATAGTATACATTTCATGGAGAATCTCCATGAAAAAGTGTTCTTGGGCAAAAAGGCACACTATCTTTTCTGTAATATGCATATATAATACGGATAATGTTGTGCTCCAAATGAATACAAGTTTTTTCGTTCACCCAATATGGTAGTATCACTATGTTAATTTACCTGTAAGCAGCTTGACCAAGATAACATTATATGTGAGTGAGAAGGGAACCCAGTACTGTTCCCTTACTGCAGATTTAGAAAGCACATTAGAGTAGAACTGATTTCTAAGAGCCTTTTGGTTAAGAAAGTTGTTTAATTTATATATACCAGTATTTTAAAAATTATTTTGACCAGAGAACCTTTTTTTCCCTCATAACGTTTATTTAGGTCCTACAGAGCTCTCTTATAAATATATGATTAAAGAGAAAGAAGTTTATCAGGAGTCATTCTTATATAATCTGTTCCGAGACAGCAAGTATATCTTCCATTCTGGCCATAAGATTGTGGTTCTTCAGTCTTGAACCTAGATACTGAGAATGAAATGAGCAAACTCATGTCCAGTAGAATAATATTGAAAAGGGATCAGTTAAATAGTAATGCAGCATATATCCAAGGAAACCCACACAAAAGACTGTGCCTGCAGATGCCAGTAATTATGTGGCCAGAGGGAAAACCCTGAATCTGTGGTCTGCAGCCCTTCCGGCTCTCTGCTTACTGCCCTGATGTTGCCAGGCTTTCCAACTGCCTGGATGAAAGTATTATGTAGAACTGGACAAATTTTGCTTTTGCTAAACTTTCTGACAGCTAACTACTATTTAGCTAAAAAGTATATAGTACATGCAAGCATGTCATACACATTAGTATGTAAAGCACTTAGAGCTACATAAATAACATCATGCATGTATAGCACTTCAAATAATGCTAATATATAGCAAGAGCTAATAATGGGTAATAGTGTGGACAGTATTATGCACCAACATGTTACAAGTTTTCATCCACCCAATGCAGTAATATCATTATGCTCATTTACATGTAAGCAGCTTGACCAAGATCACACTATGTGTTGGTATAAAAGGAACCAAGTACTGTCCAAATACAAGTTTCTTATTCTGAACCACTACATCCTACAGAAAACCTACTGATCAAATCTCAGTTCCAGCTTGGAAGCCAGTGGGTGCTCCCCCCATTTATATCAGATGGGGGCACAACAGAGGAGTCAGTCCTCCTCCTATTCAGGTTCAAAGTGGTCATCATTGTTCCTGTTTCTAGTTCTTCTAAGAGAAAAAAAAAACAACTGGGGTTGGGTGATATTTTTTCCTTCTAAAACCTATCTCCTCCCTTGTGGAGTCAATTTTATACATAAATGAGCTTTGAAATAAGTAGGGCCAAAAAGCAAAAATCAAAAAAAACGCAATGCTATTTGACATGTCTTAGCATTTTGCAGTTTATAAAATAAGTATATACCCATTTCATCATTTTTGATCCTAAAAATACTGTGATATAGATAGACCATAATTCTTCTCATTATAAATATGGGGAAATTAAAACTACAGAGATAGAGACTTTTAATAGTATATAAATTACATTTAAGAAGCAGGCATATAAATTAAGAGTACTGTGTATCATGAAAATCAATGTAGATCTGCCATACGAATAAGCTTATGTTTAGAACTTCTAAGAATTGAAAAAATATATACTTTGAATGGTCACTCTCCAGTTTTGCTTTAAATTTTTTTAAAAATTAGATTTCCAAGGAAATCCCATGGCATTCAGTGTCTTAGAGGCTGGCCATTTCCACTTCAGTTGCATCCTAGCTGAATGAATGTTTTACTAAGATAATAGCATGTTGAGTGCCCTGATTTGGAAACTACAGCCACAAACTGGAGGCAAAATTTTCTAAGTATTCCACAATCTAAGGAAAGCCACAAATAACTTCCCTCTTCCAGGGCCACCAGTAAACATATCAACCTTCACTCCCCCTTTCTTCGTCACCTATAAGAAGCCTTGGAAAAATGACTCAGCCTGTGGGAAAGATCACAAAACCAAATTGAGGGGGTATTCCAAAAGAATCACTTATAATCTTCCCTACACCTCTCTGAGAAGAGGAATAAAAAGATTAGAATGATCTGAGGGTGGAGAAAAGAGACAGAAACAGAATACTATGCATTCCCACCATTGGTCGTGGCAAGAATACATGAATTTTCTGTGGATTAGGTGAATACTATAGAAGACAGCTGAATTTTTGCCATCTTAACCTGAATTGCAGTAAGAATGCTAGCTAGGGCAAAAGAAATTAAGAAGAAAGAACAAATAGATCTACCACAGGGGCAGGTGCTACGAGGAGTTGAAAGGGATTTAGCTGAGGTCTGACCTCCCTTGTCTGGGAATTGTAGGGTGTGTGTGTGTGTGTGTGTGTGTATAAGTAAGTGTGTAAGAAGTGGTTTCTTCCTGGGTTCTTGAACTCACTCATCCTCACCATGAGAGAGTCAGCATTTTGGCATAGCAACAGAAAAGACATGAAGGACATTCCCTTTTTCTGAACTCCTTTTTCCCTGACCCTATAGATGAAAGGAAACAGAAATTTAGCAGGAGGTAGAGGGAGCCAAGTAGCCAGTAACTAAGTTGTGCTCTGCACACAGAAGCCTATGCTTTAAGATGGGGGCGGGGGCAGGGAGGAGAAGTAAAAGAGCAGACGAGGCTTCCTTACCACTCTAGAACTGGCCAGCGACCTGGGAGGTGAAAGAATGTTGTCCTCAATTCATCAGTACTATCCTCCGATTATGGTATACTTAGAACTTTTGTTTCTGGCAATGGGAGAGACAAAATCATTTTATCAAATGCAATACTGAACCTATAAATTGGAGTAGACAAAAATTTTGATTATTGAAATTGCCTAGAAAGTTATCACATCTTCCCAAAATGTTATCCAGTAGAGAAGAGAGATTTCATTCTACAACTTTGAAGGTGATAATGGTTAAAGCATAAAATAATCTCATGTTTCTTATACTTCACCAAGTTGATCCTCCTCAGTATACAGTTACACCACTCAAGGTTTCATACACCTTCCTAAAGGATCAAACTCCCTACCCTTTGTTTATGAGTGAGAACTCTGTTTTTCTCCTGGAAATTCATTATCCTCTGTTTTTTCTCACCATGAAAATCAGAAAGTGAACGTAAAAATTGACATTTTGGTCAAAACTCACTCACTGATTTCTATGTGTTTCAGTATCTTTGTATCAACGATGTACAAAATAATCTTAGTACAAGTTCAGTGATTAAATTCTAAACACAAGTCATTAACAAGGGTAATTTTTAATTTCTTCATTAGAGCTAATGGCGAAACTGGGCAGAGCAATTTTGGAAATCAAAGGAGTCACAACTAAAACTCAAACATACCAGGGAAAGAGAACAGGTGATGTGTAACACATATGCAATACATATTTAAACTTTTAGATGCCTGGAAAATATGAATTGGCTTTTTTTTTTTTTTTTTTTGCCAAGTCTGGCTCAATTGCAACTAAGGTTGAAATTTGTTATTAGGCAAATCGGAGATCTGAGTTGAACTGTGTTCCCACTCAAATTCGTATGTTGAAGTCCTAACTCCCAGTACCTCAGAATGGGACTATATTTAGAGATAGTGTCTTACGTAGGGGAAAAATAACCAGCCTTTTCCTTCTGAGCAGGAGAAAACCCACTCCTTCCTCTTGTTTTTCTCCTGTACTCTCACATGACTACCAAGCTCCAACACTTCAGACACCAGATGTATGGGGGTTTTCCTTCACCAAAAAATCTCTGAGAGCAGCTGGGTGTCTTACAGTTTGACTCAATTCTGACACTATCTACTTGGAGATAGTGTCAGATCCCACAGGTTAAGGGCTAAATCTCACGAGATCCCTCCCCTGCCCCCACATACTTCGGATGCCAATTGCAAGTAGTAGCTTTCCAGGTTAACCACAACTTCTTTCCAACTTGGCTACAAATCAGAGGTGACCCCCTCTTTGTGTTTGGTTATTTTGCTACAGTGGCTCACAAAACTCGGAGTAACAGTTACTTACATTTACCAGTTTATTAAAGGATATGATAAAGGATATAGATGAACAACCAGATGAAGAGATACATAGGGTGAGGTCTGGGAGGGTCCCAAGCCCAGGAGTTTCTGTCTCCAGGAAGTTGGGGTGTGTCATCTTCCCAGTATGTCCACTCACCTGGAAGCCCTCTGAACCCCATACTTTTGGGATTTTTATGGAGTCTCCATCACACAGGCATGATTGATCATTAATTCCATTTCCAACCCTTCTCCCTTCTCAAGAGAATGGGGGGTGGGGCTGAAAATCCCACATTTCTTATCATGGCTTGGTTTTTCCGGTGTCCGGCCCTCATCCAAGAGCCATCCAGGAGCTCGCCTAGATTCACCTCATTAGAGCAAAAGACACTCCTTTAACCCAGCAAATTACAAGGGTTTCAAGAGTCCTGTACCAGCACCTGGGGACAGAGACCAATATATAGATATTCTGTTATCTCAAATGTCTTTAAAAAGGTAACTAAAAATTGGGTTATTAGGGTGAGTCCTAATTTGATATGTCTGGTGTTCCTATAAGAAGAGGAAAGTAGGACACAGACACATACAGAAGGAAGACCATGTGAAGACACAAAGAAAAGATGACCCTCTGCAAGACAGGAGAGAGGCTACAGAAGAAACTAATCCGGCTGGCATTTTGATCGCAGATTCCTAGCCTCCAGAATTGTGAGAAAATAAATTATTGTCATTTAATTCACCCAGTCTGTGGTACTTTGCTGTGACATCTCTAGCAACACAATATAAGGTATATATCACGAGATTCTAAAGGCATAGTAGATTTGCAATTTTAACAAAACCAGATCATCCAACAGGACAGGTACATGTTACCTTGGGGATTAAACATATATCACACAAAGTGTTAATAAAAATGAGTTTGTTAGCACTTTTGCTTGAAATACATTTCAAAATTTAGAAATAAATCCTCTTAGTGTTTGTGTTATACTTTCTTCATGTACTTTCAACTTTTATTTGTTTATTTTCCCAAGGATAGAACTCTTAAGACATAACTGATTTCCAAAAGCATTATTAATAGCCAACTCAAACAATTGCAAAATCATTAACCCTTATATGCAATCCGTGGGAAAAATAAATCCATTTTTCCAGTTTTATTAAGAAATAATTGACATACATCACTGTATAAGTTTAAGGCATACAGCATGGTGGTTTGATTTACATATATTATGAAATGATTACCACAATAGTTTCAGCTAACATCTATCTTCTAATAGGTAGAATAAAAAGGAGAAAGCAAAAAAGGAAAAAGTGTTCCTTGTAATGAAAACTCTTAGGATTTACTCTCTTAACCTCCCTATATATCATACAGCAGCATCAGCTAGAACTTCTTTCTTTAAAAAGAATCAGATAACTACATATGACAGGTTTATAGAACTAAGCTGAGATACCTCAAGAAAATAGTTAAAACCAATGAGTGGGTTGAAATCCTCAGACATGCCAGGCACTCACTATTACTAGTATTATTTGTATTTAATAACAACACTACTCTGAAGTTAATTAATAACTTATTTGGGTCCAAAATACAGCAAATAATTACTCCCACATATTGAAGGAAATGCTGAACTTATTCTATTAGTTTGGTTTTTGTCTCCAGAATTCCTTCTCTTAATGTTACATGAAAAGCCCTTTTGGGTAGATTTAGAGGATGTAGATTCATACTTTGATCCATTAATTAATATTAGCAGAGACATTTTTACACATCTCTTTCTCCTCAGACTTTCTCCTGATTTCAGCTCCACCTTATAAAGGAGTTAGAGTTGGAGAGTGTCTCTTATTTCCAAGTGTGATAAAGTCTTATCCATTTTATCACTCTAATGTCAAAGAAAGAAAGACATTAAAAATAAGTAAATAAATAAATGGAGTACCTATTACAAAGAAAAAGAACTTTAATCTCTTAGCTGTCTGTAATTAAAGTTCCATTCCAACATGGTATCCTCTTTTTTGTCATTTGTCTGTATCATAGTTCCTTCTAAGACTGCACATGGAACAGATAGCTTTCCACCCTCCCCTACTAATTCTAATTGTATCCAAGATTCAATTTTAACTTCATTGGTAATGGAAAAAACAACATGTCAATGTTTCTAAATGCGTTTGCCCATGGATCCCACTTGTCTTATGGAATGTGCTTTAGAAATATTATGCTGGAGAGACTGTGTAAGAAGTATTGACAGGATCCAGTACAACCTGAGTAAGAGTAGGAGAATACAATACTCCTAGACATGGAGAATCATGGTTTTATTTTGTTAAGAAAAATTAAATTTAAAAATATGGCAAAACAAGTACGTGGTGTATCTTTTCAATGGCAGATGAGGGTAGCACAGGCCCACTCAAGAATTATTTAAGTACCTATGAGAATATATTCTTTTTTTCAATTCTCTGTTTATAATGGATTAAAGTCTCACACTTACTGAGGTTACATGTTAATTTGTAGATTTTGTCTGGTAGATATGCAAACAATTTCTGTCCAAAATAAAAGATAACCCGAAAGATTATGGGGTTTTTTGCCCCTTAAGAGGTTAACCAGCATTGTACCTAACCTTGCAATCTTATTCAAAATGGCCTTTATTAAATTCTTTTAGATATTCAGCTTCTCAAAAGCTTTTTGAACTAATCTGAATCTGTGACTGGTTCCCTCATTAATTAATGAGTTGAATACAGTTGTTGACGTGTTCATTTTATATTTGTATGAGTGTCATGTTTTAAATTTTGGAAAATTGTACTTTAACAACTTATACAAAATTGTGCTATTACAAAGAGGGGTATTTTATAGGGTAAGATTTCATCTTTAAATATTTTGCCTTTGAGATGTTGGAAATATCTTTCTTTTGCACCAAAAGTCTTCATCGTAGCAGCTCTCTTTTGCTTGAAGCAGGCAGGTCTACAAAACAATAGACTTTAAAATTGTAGCTGAATTTTTAAAGAAATTTAACAATTCAGAAGTACAGAATTACTTTGACATCTTTTGTAACTTTGCCTCCCCAATATAGTCCACATATGTTGAAGCTTGTAATTCTGTATCAGTCCAGAAATTTTAGTACTTACAAAGTAGAAGCCTCATAGACCTCTCGATAAAGATTTCTTGGTCTTGTCTACTATCTAAAAATGTATTCCAAAGTTCATTACCCACTAAACTTCTCACTGTAAGGTCTAATTGGGAACAAAATATGTCTCTCATCTTCCCACACTGGAATAAATAAGAACACAAAAATAATAATGACCAGAAGTCACTTCATTGTTTTTCTGCAAATTAATTTTATTGGTAAACACTAGCCCTAAGATTACATTTAAAAATACCTGCAACAAATAGGCACAGGCAAAAAGCAACAAGATGGTTTTCTAAAAGCAAGTTGTTTTAAGAATTTGTTGGCTTAATTAATGAAACAACCTAAGGCTGAACACATGCCATAATGATTACATTTTGCCGGAAAAGTCAGTGCCTCTGGCTTTTTTGTTTTAGAGCCAAAAGTAGTCCTCTTTCTGGGCTGTAGTTGCAGTTCTGAGCCACTCCTCCTACCAGAGATAAGGAGTAGAGATCGAAAAATAACAGGCGTATAAAACTAACTAACTGAAACAATGTGAAAGTGACCCAGTCAAGTAATAGAACCAGTCTATAATTGACAAAACAGCTATTTTTTGTAATATAGTGAAGATTAGTAAATAGTTTCTTATGCCTAGCCATTGTTTAATTTAATAAAGCCAGCCATGTTAATTTGGCAATACTCCTGGGCTGGATTGAGACTCAATTATGAAAGTGGCTACAGATCCCTTCCAGATGCCCTTGGTAACGGTGGTGAAGTTTTCCTCAAAAGCCGAATATGTACATACACATACACACATATACACATATGTATAATGCATGCTAATTGATTAAGCAAAACATTCATTTTAGGTGTTAAAATATAGATGCAAAAATCAAAAGATAAGCAAAGCATATGCTCTCCATTTGATTCTAGGTTTATTTCTACCCCCTTCATTTAGTCAAAAATTTTAACTATAAACCAAAAATAGACACCTAAATTAAAATTCTGATTCTACTTTAAAGGACTAAGAACAAAGCTGAGCAGTGGCATTCATTTGACCTTCATGGCCAAGGTTGGTGACAAAGTTCTAATTCATAAGTATGGCACCTGAATATATTATTTAAGCTGGTACTTCTGGAAGCTGGTAAATTAAATATATACCATAGATTATAGTAATAATTATAAATAACATTTTTTAATGCTTATAGTGTGTAACTTGGTTAAACACTTTATATCATTATCTTATTTGATCTTCATGCTAACTCTGAAGTAGATACTGTTATTTTATTCTAGTTTGTAAATAAAGATATTGAAGCCTAGAGAGATTAAGTAATTTGCTTAAAGTGAATCTACTCAAACAAAAATGGGATAGGAAGTCAGGAAATGAGAATTCAAGAACAGATCTCTAAACACGAGGCTACCTGGCCTCCTATATGGTGTTATTTGGTATTTGTATAAACTAATCTTGACTAAGAAATGCAGTTAACACTTGGTTACCTTATTCCCATATTATCTCTAACTGCAAGGCTAGTGATGATTATAATTAACCAAGATCCTGTTCAAGCCAACAGAAAATTACAGTTAGAAAGAGGAATCTAAACTTTACCATAATTAATTAATTTACAACTAGTCATCTCTTATGGGCATATGTTTTAATTCAATTTTTTGTTTCCTCAAGCAAATAACATAAAGAAGCACATAATTCATGATTTTATACCCATCCTACCCATAATGCACCCCATCCTCATTGAAAATTAGAGCTATTTTTTTAATCAAATAAAAATGTATTTTAAATCCCAAGAATTCTGCTAAATTTCCAATTCTGTTTTATTTTCAATCGCCCATTACAAGTTCCACTGTTCTCTATTTTTTTAAATGGAAGGTAATTAAATACCCAGGTTCCTTTTACTGTGTATGTTCTCTTAAAAATACATTTCTTTTAACTATCTAGAATGTATATTAAGGATAATCAACAACATTTTGGTATGTTTCTATCCCAGGTGGCACAGAAACTCCCTGTGATATGAGCCCTCCCAAACCTTTTGTTGTAGTTCCTTTTTGAAGTTTTAAAAAGGGATGACTTCCTACACACCGATGGATTGGCCTAATACATTACCCCATGCCTGCAGCTCCTGTGCTGTTGTTACCCCTGTGTTTTGATGGGCTCCACACTCGCAGCTCTCCAAGGAACCGTGACTGAGTTGAATGAAATCTTGTGCTAGTTGGCAGGAGTAGTAAGAACACATAAAACCTGCCAGCTGTCAAGGATGTAAATGGTGATTTTGTTTCACTTTTTAATGAATTAAAGTAGGATTGAAATCTATCCAAAGACAGCATGTTTGGCCTTTTGAAGGAAGAAAAATGAAAGAGAGGGGTGTTTTCCGCTCTCCCGACCATGGTGTGCAGCGAGGTATTGATGATCAGCATGGAGAGTCAACACTCCAGGAAAGCTATCTGAAGACTGATTTTATTGTTGGTTTCCTTTCCCTCTAATCAAATGTACTCTAATGCCCAGAGGCAAACAGACCCTCCCCATTCTTTCTTAGAAAAGTTTCCGGGCTTCCCTGGTGGCGCAGTGGTTGAGAGTCCGCCTGCCGATGCAGGGGACACGGGTTCGTGCCCCGGTCCGGGAAGATCCCACATGCCACGGAGTGGCTGGGCCCGTGAGCCATGGCCGCTGAGCCTGCGCGTCCGGAGCCTGTGCTCCACAACGGGAGAGGCCACAACAGTGAGAGGCTCGCGTACCGCAAAAAAAAAAAAAAAAAAATTTCCATACCTCTGACCTTTCCCAAAGGCAAAAACTAGAATATTTCTTTAAATGTTACTATCTCCCAAATCATTCAGCAGGATGGGGCAGGGGGGGAATACCCTAAAAACTGTATATTTAAAAATTTTTTGTTTTTGCTTTCTTTTACCAAAGCCAGCAATGAGTAAAATTTGCTTATGCAATTTTGATTCACTAAACCATACCGAGTACTTACAGTAACAGACAGAACATAATTACACATCTCCTGAACGTGCTCAGAATTACATTCTTTTGCTAATACTTTTAGGGTATTCTCAATAATGTAACAATATGGATTTGGCATTTCTCCATCTTCTTTAATCAAACAAACATAAATACGTTTAAGTTCTACACAGTTTGCTTGACCTGTTTCTCTCTGGAATTATCAACTCTCACTGTATTGAAAATGGCAAAGTCCCTTTGTCTATACATTTGTGATTCACCTTATGAATCATTAAGGCATGTGGTCCAGTATCACATGCTTTTTTTGACAGAGCATGGATAAAACAGAATCAGGGCATTTTCTCTCATTGATAAAGAACATTTCCACTGAGCCTTGAGCTTGTGTATTTAAGCTTGCATCTTGAAATGGCATTTAGCCCAGAGGGTATAGAGGTCAAGTAGTCAGGGCCCTCTAAGAAAGAACCAGAGCTACTGCTTCCTGGAAAACTAATAAGAATCAACAAAAAAGATCTTAATGGTAAATCTGAGACTATGCTCTCAACACAACAATCGACTCAAGGCTCAGAAGTGGGCCAAACCAAACTCTCTTGTAAGCAACCACTTCTGAACCAAAGCCAGGACTTGCTTAAACGATTAATCACTTTTGCTTGTGAAACTTGGTGTTATTTGCCTTTCGAGCCTCCCTATGCTTTGGTTGGAGAGACAGTCTTCACAGGGTCTGCTCTCTCAAATGTGCCTGCGTAGGAGTAATTCCTCAGTGCTTTACACTGATCATCTCTGAGTAATTCATCACAACTTAAAATTCTTTATTTTCCTCTCATCCCCTTATATATTACATGTAAAATAGGCAGCTAGTCATTGTTTATATTATTTTCAAAATAAAGGACAATCTCCCCTCCTTCCCTTTCAACATGGCAAAAATTGCCTTAAGTGACTACAAATACTTAAGAAAGAAATACAGTTGGTTTTCAGTCATCATCTCTTAAAGCACCCATCAGATGTTTGCAATTGCTATACACTGTAGAATATAAAAATTCTGAAAGTTTATTCATGCACTACATCCAAAAAAAAAGAATGTGTTTAGTTAATTTTTAAAAATGGTTTATAATTTCTAAATTTCAAAGTATTGAACTCTTCTCAATATTCCAAGTAGTGAAGTCAAAAATCAAAAGACCCAGGCCTTAAAGTCAGAAATTATATGTTCAAATGCTTGATCTTAGTCTCATGTCCTTCATCTGCCATCTGTCAATGAAAATAATAATATAACAGGATTGTTTGCAATCAGAACAAATAATATGTGTAAAAACATGTTTTAAATAGTCAAATTTTCTATTATACTTACTACCTGAGCAAATAGGCTTTTTGGGAAAAAATAAATTTTACCTTAAGACATTATAAAATATTATAAACTATGAATATCAAGTTAAAATTCCCTTTGAATTTTGGTCAGTTTATTACACAAATAGCTACTTCACCTGTAGCAATCCACACACAAAATTATTCCTTAATTTGTTTACCAGAGCTCAATCATTTTGTTATGAGTTTTTTATCTAAGAGGATACCTAATTTTAGTCATTGCATATAAAGTTTCAAGAGTTTGCTACTAACCAGTAGTTTGCGATGAACAAATTCTATTTTAATGGTATGTTTTTTACCCACAGGCCACCTCAAAACTCCTTTAGCTGAAATTATTTTATGTTTTCTTAAGCTAAACACAAATAGACAAGTTGCTGTTTATAAAACTTAAACACACTTTAAGGAAACATTTTTAAAGAAATAATTAAATTTTGATCTATTTTTTTTACATATATATTTTCCAAAGTTAAAAATTGATGTAGAAATGTAGATGAGAAAAGATTTAATGAGTAACATTTCAAAACTACATCAAGTACATAATTTACTTAGGGTTAAATAATTGTTTTTAAAAGTACAGCATATGTAATTCACTTGGATTTGGAAGAAGGCAGAAGAAGCAAAGGAAAAAAGGAAATGACTAAATATTATTGATATATAGCTGGGTGGTATTTGGAATGGTAGGTAAGGACATAGAAATCAGTCCATGTGGTTTCTACATCTATTTTAAAAGCTAACCATCTGTAGCTTAAGTTAGTCCTGACTACATATTAAGTCTTAATACATAAAGCTGAGTTTGGTTCCTTGACATTTAAATATACCTGTGAGTACATTTGACTACATTATCATTTTGTTTGTACAAAAAGATAAGAACAGAAATGTAAGTAAAATAAACATATAATCATTAAATAGTAGCTAGTAATAAAGATATCTAAATAATTACTATGTGTCAACACTGTTTTAAGTATTTTACACATATTAACTCACTTAATTCTCACAACAATCTCAGGAGGACAGTACTTCTATTATTACCATTTTACAGGTGAGACAAAACTGAGACACATAGAGATTAAATAACTTGCCTTAGATCACAGAGCTAGTAAGTGGTAGTCTACTATTAAGAATTAGCTGTCTTCTTAGCCACTAGGAGATACTGACTTCTTAATATTGTTTTATAATTGGACCTCAAAATATAAATCTGTTTATTGACTTTTCTGAAGCACAATTTAGTAAAAATTAGCACACGGACACACATGGATACATACACATACACATATATTATCAACCTCAGAAAAGAGCAAGATAATAATGTAATGAAAGTGTTTCTTACCATTATAATCAGAGCAATAATAAATGGCAATATCTCACATATATTGAGCACTTGTTACATGTCAGTCACTAAGAATTTCAGAATAATTAATTCATTTATTCTAAAAAAAATCTTATGAGGTAGATTCCATTATTTCCAATTCACAGGAGATTGAAGCAAAGAGAGGATAAGTTGCCCAAAGTTGAACAGGATTAGCTGTGGTGGAGCCAGAGATTTGAATCCAGGAAATGTTATTTTAAAGATTGGATTCTTTAATACTACATTGTTTTAGTTTACATAATTCCTTTACTATTTCCCATTTCCCAAATTGTTCTATAAACATTTGCAACCTCTCTTTGACTATACAATGTACTTTGAGTAAAGTAAGTCACGTTTTTTTTTATGTCTCTCATCTCACATATTGGTTTTACATTACTTTTGAGAAGTCAAATCCCAAATCAACTTTGTCAAGCCCTTAACTTCAAAGAGGAAGTAATTCATACATTTGAAAAATTTTCCTCCCACCTTCCTGAAAATATTATTTTGAAAGAAATATATTAGTCTTTTGATTCTTATGTATTACTGTGACTCTTTTCAAAATTACTGTTTCATTCTCCTGTGAACTAACACACTTAAATATCAACTTTCTTTAAATTATTTAAAGCCCTGTATCACTACTTCCCTAAGTAAATCCCCATCACTGATACAATGGTCAGCCCTGAAATTATTCTCCATTACTGAAATTATGGTCAGGAAGGTCTCCAGATATTTATTCCATAATTATCTTCTGAGGTTGGAATTTTAGTCTATTCCCAAACTTTGCTTATGTTAGAAAAAAATGATCTAGAAATTACATTTATCCTGTTAAAAGAAATGATACATTAAAAATATTATTCCATCGCTTTTAGAAGCCAGGTTTAGTTTATCTTTGGAAAGAACTACGTGCTGTTCTCAGTACTCTCCCCATTCTGTGTCTTCTGTGTGTGTGTGTGTGTGTGTGTGTGTGTGTGTGTTTTCTAATCAAAAATTGATAAAACTAAAATTAAGAAAACAAAACTACAAATATACTTACACTGAGGGTCTTCAATCATTAACTTCTTTCTAATAAACTTAAATTATCTTGAATCAAAAAATAGTAAGTACAAGGATCAAAATACAGAACAGCAATTGTAAAAGACATAATTCACAGATAGTAAATAAATTATGTTAAATATTTAGGTTTATCAAAATGTTTAAAGGCAAATATAATTCCTGTGAGTTTTTTTTTAATTGAGTTATAATTGACAGACATTATATTCGTTTCAGGTGTACAACATAATGATTTGATATTTGTGTATATCGGAAATGATCTCTCGCCACAATAAGTCTAGTTATCATCCATCACCATAGTTACAGAATGTTTTTTCTTGTGATAAAATCTTTTATGATCTACTCTCTTAGCAACTTTCAAATATGCAATGCAGTATTAGTAACTGTAGTTGCCATGGGGTACATTAAATCCTCATGACTTATTTATTTTGTAACTGGAAGTTAGAATCATTTTCATTCCCTTGATCTGTTTCAGCCACCCCTCACCCACAGCCGCTGCCAACCCAGTCTGTTCTCTGCATCTATGAGCTGTTTTGTTTTGTTCTTAAGACTCCACATGTAAGCAAGATCATACAGTATTTGTCTTTCTCTGTTTGATTTATTTTATTTAACATAATGCCCTCAAGGTCCATCTGTGTTGACACAAATGGCAAGTTTTTATTCTTTTTTATAGCTGAATAATATTCCATTGTATGTATGTCTTCCTTATCCATTCCTTCTTTGTTGGACTTAGGTTGTTTTCATATCTTGGCTATTGTAAATAATGCTTCAGTGAACACAGGAATGCATATATCTTTTTGAGTTAGTGTTTTCATTTTCTTTGGACAGATACCCAAAAGTGGAGTTGCTGGATCATATGGTAGTTTTATTTGTAATTTTTGAGGAACCGACATACTGTTTTCCATAGTGGCTACACTAATTACCTTCCCACCATTGCACAAGGGTTCCCTTTTCTCCACATCTTCACTAATACTTGCTAATTTTTGTATTTTGGATAACAGCCATTCTAACAAGTGTGAAGTGATATTTCATTGTGATTTTGATCTGCATTTCCCTGATGGTTAGTGATGTTGAACATCTTTTCACGTCCCTTTGGCCATCTGCGTGTTTTCCTTGGAAAAATGTCTATTCAGATCATCCTCTGCCCATTTTTTTTTTGGTAGAGAATCCTTTATTGAAATGACTGCATCATTTCTAGATTGGGGTGGGAGGTAAGTGCTATTAAATGGTATTTTCAAATAGTTAATTGTCCAAACTGTGAGTGTAAGAACACTAGAATCCATATAAAGATTTGATGGGTATAACTAGTGGACCTCATTTGAATCATTAACACATGGCACAAAAATTTGTGTTACTCCAGAAGGATCACAAGTTTCAGAATAAGTAATATCAGCATCTTTATAGGGACCAACTAGACATTCTTAAAATCAAAAGATTATGAATTACTTTTTTAAATTGAGGTATAGTTGATTTATAATATTATATTGCTTTCAGGTGTACAACATAGTACTTTAATACTTTTATAGATTATACTCCATTTAAAGTTATAATGAAGTAATGGCTATATTTCCTTGTACTGCACAACATTTCCTTGTTGCTTATTTATTTTATACATAGTGGCTTGTATCTCTTAATCCCCTACCCAGAACCTCTTCACATTTTTAATCAGATTTTTTTTTTGATATTGAGCTATATAAGCTCTTTGTACCTTTTGGATATTAACTCCTTGTCAGAGCATGATTTTTGCTAATATTTTCTCCCATTCAGTAGGTTGCTTTTCATTTTATTGATGGTTTCCTTTGGTATTCTTGGGGGTTTTTGCAGTGAGATTACTCTCTCTTGAATAGGTTAATCAGATCTAAAATTTTTACAAATTTTCTAGCTCCTAACCCAGATAACTGTCATCTAACAGGTTTATCATCTATGACTATCATTCCATGCAATTAGAAGCAGGAAATGGGTAGAAAAAGTTACTACTATTTTCCCTCTATAATAAGAAATATTTAAAAATATCTGTTAAATGACATGGAATGGAGAGTGAGAAGTTCATTATATGTCTTATTGGAGTACCAGAAGGATATACTAAAAAGATTAGGTAAACAAGTGTCTAGACTTAATGGTTGAAGATTTTCCAGAAATTATGAAAGGCTTCTATCCTCAAAGTCAAGAAACACAATGACTCCAAACATAATACATAAAATGCACCCAAACATATTATAATAAAATATCAGAAGAAAAACAAAGAATAGAAATTAAAGGCAGCCAGGGCGAAAAAAGGGAGATCAACTGCTTGGGAACAACATTTGTACTAACTGGGTGACTCCTCAACAAACAACAATAAAAAGCACTGTGAAACATTTTAAATGTACAAGAGAAAATAACTGTGAAACTGGAATTATGTATAATGTGGAGCTATTGATTAAAATGAAAGTGATATAAAGACATATTTAAAGAAGCAAAAACTGTACAAGTTTATTACCACAGATCTTCTCCAAAGTAACTTCCAGACTCTAGAATTGAGATAATGTACTTAGGAAGCAGGAGAACAAGCCCAGAAGACTAAGATGGGGGGAAAAACGGAATAGTGAGAAGATAAAGTGTTAAATATGTGGGTAATTCAAAATAAATATCGTTGATGTAAAATAATCATTTCTCCTTTGAGGATTAAAAAAAAGGGTAGAACTAAAGTAAAAGTCAAAGGTAGCATATAAACCATTCTCACTATCTTGTGTTATTTGGGAGGATGGTAAAGATGTTGATCAGCTTTAGATTTTGTTTAGAATATTTGTTAAAATTCATAGGCTGGATCATGCAGTTTACAAAGAAACAGCGAAAATAAATTGCAACAACAAAGGATTAGTTCTCTGTCTAATTTATGTCTTTCATGGGTTGAGTATGGCTCTGCTCTACATCCTCTTCTTTCCAAATCAAGGCTGAAGGAGCAACCCCTTACTTAGGATAGGCCAGAGAGAAAAAGGAATTGGCAGATACACACCTTGGCTATTAAAGTTGCTGATCAGCAAGTCATATACTGAAACCTGATGTCAAGGGAGGGAATATAATCCACCAGAAGACATGGGTCTGTAAGAACAGGTAAAGAAAGAGTGACAAGAATCGTTTAAAAATAATACAATTTGCCATAAGGGCAATAACTAAAACAGAAAGAAAATGAATAATTCTAAATGTATGAGGAAAGGAAATTAAAATGGTATAAACTACATATATTGATCTACTTAAGAGGCTACAAAGGGAAAAAAGTCATGGGCACAGTGAGATATATGGAAACTGTAAAATGAGATAATACATTCAAATATATAAATAATTACAATAAGTGTAAGCAAGCTAAACTTTTCAGTTAAAAGATAAAAACATTTTTCAGACTAACCCTTTTTTAAAAAAATTCAGCTATATATCCTTTTTAATAAAACTTAAAGTTTGAAAGAAGACAAAATTTTTGTACCTAAATGTGGAAAGTAAAATAAGGAGAAAACATAGGCAAATATTAACAACAAAAAGTCTATATACTTATTTTAATGAAGTAAAATTTAAGACAGAAACCTTAAGAAAAAAAAACATTACTAGCAATAAATTTCATTGCATAATGAAAAAAGATTTAATTCATCAGGAAGATCTAACTATTCTAAAATTTATTTCCACAGACCCTTGAGAAGAAACTAACTGATCTCCCACTTTACTGAGAATTTTTAACACAAGTCTGTCAGTATTTACAAGGAATGCCCCCGCCCCCCCAAAAAAACCTCCTTGGGCTTCCCTGGTGGCGCAGTGGTTGAGAGTCCACCTGCCGATGCAGGGGACATGGGTTCGTACCCCGGTCTGGGAAGATCCCACACGCCGCGGAGCGGCTGGGCCCGTGAGCCATGGCCGCTGAGCCTGCGTGTCCGCAGCCTGTGCTCCGCAACGGGAGAGGCCACAACAGTGAGAGGCCCGCGTTCAGCAAAAAACAATAATAATTTAAAAAAAAAAAAAAAAAAGGTGAAGATAATGTTCCAATTAGGAAACTAATTTGGCCTGAGTAAAAGAGACCCCAAAAACATAGGCCTAAAACAAATGAATATTCCAAAAATTAATTCTTGCCTAATTATCTTTTGAAAACGTTTGCATCTCAATTTAAAGACAGCTGAAACAATACACATAATGAACATTTGTCTTACAGATGGAGAATGTAGTCTTTCAGGCACACGGGCAGCATTTATAAAAATTAACTATGACTAACCTATAAAGCAAGTTTCATTTAGTTTTTTAAAATGCCTAGTATACAGACATATTCTCTGCCTACATAATAAATAAGCCAGAAACAAAAATGTATAATTTTTAAAAATCATATTAAAATAATAAGGAAAAGATAAATAGCTCAAAGGTTAAGACATAGATTATAATGGGAACTAGAAAATACTTAGAAATTTTCAATAATGAAAACATAGCCAATATAGATCAGATCAACTATATAATGTGTATGTCTTCTTCTAGTTTTACAGAGTTCATTGTTTCCAACCATTTATAACATTTCTTTTGACCTTTATTTATTCTAATGTATGTTATATGATAAGCATCCAATTTTCCCCCCAAACTATTGACCAATTTCCTAATCAAAATTTATTGAGTAATCCATCTTCCCCCCAGTAATTTTTATCATATTGCAACTCCTTTTATGCATTTATCTTTGTTTCAGAATTATCTGCTTTTGTCCAATGATGTCCTATCATACTTTTGTAAATTTTATATTTTATGTAAAATATTTATAAGTAATTTCATATTTTAATAAATCCCAGGGAATATCCCTTTTGTTATGTTGTCTTTCTAAGGAGAAACTGGACTATTATCACCAGTTTCCAACTGTTGATATCTTTACAAAATTCATTTTTTCCATCTATGAATATTTTATTTATTTTTAAGCTAAATATTATTAATAGATATGCTTATACTAGTTTTTTCTTAAACACTTTACATGTAGTATGTCCCTCTTAAGCTCCTACTGAGCAGCCTTTATCTATAGTTGTAGTTCTTGAGGCTTCAAGTAACCACTCCCTTTCTCACCCCTTGAGGTGTAAAGATAGTCATGGATTGCTGCTGTTGCTAACCTGGGCTTTTTCACTACCTTGCTGGCTTTCCTGTAACCCCATCCACAAGACCCTTCATTAAACTCTCTTTCATCAACCCTCTTGAATGTGCCATCTCTTTCCTTCAAGGTAAGTCTCTGACTGATGTGAGTATATATCATATTATAAGCCCTGTTTCTTCTAGAGAAAGTGATGCTCACACAGGTGAAGTCATTTTTTAAGCTTGCACAGCAGGAAATGGGGTTAAAATCTAGATTTGAACTCAAGTTTTAAAATGCCAGTATCTATAAATGTCACCGTGTGGGGTGGTAGATGAAGACTGACCTATGGATGATTCTTGGCCTATTGAAAATTTACATATAACAAAATATAGTTTTGCAATATTTTAAAACAAGCAATGACATTTAGGGAAGTATTACATCAGTATGAAGGGTTCTCGGCAATCTGGCAACAGCAATATTTTTCTGAGAACTAGCCATATCACAAAAAGGTCTGGGACATTTTAAGGGTGAGATTCATACAAAAGGCAGCTATCAGCAATAGCGTATTTCAAAATGTGAACTTCATTGGGAATGGATATCCACAAAGAGAGCCCAAGAGTTTGCTGCCTATTAGCCTTCTTTCCAGTTCCCATAAATCCAGAGCAAAGTTGCCAAAATCTTAATGTCACAATTGGTGCAAAGGGAAGCATGTGGTGGTGGAGGAGGAGAGGATGGGTATTCCCCCCTGTAATACTTGGCTAGTTTTCTGGAAAATAACAATAAATTTGCCAGACTTAATCTGAACTTGCTCAGCTCCACTGAGCCTTTCATCCATAGTTAATGTGAAGTTTTCACCATCACTGTAAGGCCCACATGTCTTAATCCTGCTTTTTTTTTGTGGTTTAATGATGAAAACCACAGCCCTTCGCAAGTGCGCAGAATTCAATAGAGCCTTAAAAAAAGGTTCTGGTTTTGTTTGGCATTAGGACTTTGCAGTCTGGAATAGGACAAAACTGAAATTTCAAAGGTTGAGTTAAACCCACAAGAACCCAAAATGACTGAATCGATTCAACCAAGTTTATCCAACTTGAAACTACCCAACACACAATCCTGGTTGCGATCCTACTCTTTACCTGTACTTCGAATGAAGATCAACTTTTTTTCTAGCTTTATTGAGACATAACTGACATATTGTGTAAGTTTAAGATGTACAGCATGATGATTTGATACACATATATACTGAAAAGTGATTATCATAATAATGTTAATTAGCACAGCCACCACGTCACATAATTATGTTTTTCTGTTGCTGTTGTCATGAGAACATTTAATATTTACTCTTAGCAACTTTCAGGTGTACAACACAGTATTGTTAACTGTAGGCACCATACTCCCCATTAGATATTAGATCCTCAGAACTTATTCATCCTATAGGTGAGAGTTTGTGCCCTCTGACCAACATCTCATTTCCCCGATCCCCTAGTCCCTAGACATCACCATTCTACTCTGTTTCTGTGAGTTTAGCTTTTTTAGATTATACATGCAAGTAATATTGTACAGTGTTTGTCTTCCCCTGACTGACTTATTTCACTTAGCATAATTCCCTCAAGTTTTATCCATGTTGTCACAAATGACAGGATATTCTTCCTTTTTCATGCCTGAGTAATATTCCATTATGTATAGCGATAGGGGGGTGCAGGAATTTCTTAAAGATAATGATTTCATTTCCTTCAAATATATACCTGGAAGTGGGATTTCTGGATCATATGGTAGTTCTATCTGTGCTTTTTTGAGGAAACTCCATGCTGTTCTCCATCGTGGCTGTGCCGATTTACACTCCCACCAACAGTGCACAAGGGTTCCCTTTTCCCCACACCCTCGCCAGCACTTGTTATGTCTTATCTTTTTGAAAATAACTTTTCTAACAGGTGTGAGGTAATACCTCATTGTGCTTTTGATTTGTATTCCCCTGATATGGAAGATCTTCTTTATTCAAAATTTTATATAACCAATTCAAAACTCCGCATTATTAAAATAGTGTTTTAATATCCTATATCTTTTAATAACATAAATCTCAACTTATAATTGTTTTCCTCATAAACAACCACGTTTTCACTTCAGATATAGTTTATTCATTTTTTGAAATAGTTAATACAGTCACATGATATTCAAAAGTTACTAAAGAATATAGAGAGAAAAGTATGTTTTCCTTCTACTCTCTTCCCTAGCCATGAACTCTTCTCATTGGAGATAACCCAATTACCAGTCTCCAGTGTCCTGGAGACAGGCTAGGAATATACAACAAGCATCTATGTATGTGGGTCTGTAGGTATATAAATTTATTTATTTATTATTTTTATTTTACACAAATGATAGCATGCTCTATAGTGCTTTGCACTTTGCTTTTTTTTTTTTTTTCACTTAAAATACACCTTGGTTATTATTCCATAGTAATGCTTCATTCATTTCTAATGAATGAACAGGATTCAATTGTATGAATTATCACAATTATAGTATAGCTAATATTTTTAAACACTTAGTTTGATCCTGGTACTGTTCTAATGCTTTGCCCAGTTCAATTCTTAGTATTACTGTTATTAAATTCATTTCACATATGAGGAAACTGAGGGGCAGAGAGATTCATTAACTTACAAAAGATCAAAGAGATAGAAAGTAGCAGAGGTAGGAGAGCTGGGATAGTTTAGTTCCAGATCCTGAGTTTGTCAGGAGGCAATTCTTCATGGACTTCTTGTATTGCTACACATATTATGAACAAGGCACTGGCTGCTTTTGTCTCAGACTATCTTTTCAAGAATGTTTGTATAGTAAACAGATTTGGAAATAGAGATTTGTATCTCTCCCAAGCAGAAGGAAGTTTCATTTACTGTCCAGGATAATAAAGATAGCATCTCCCTCCATAGAAGAGGGCAGATTTTCTTGCAGCTAATTATAAAAGATTTGTGTTCTTAGGCTAGGGTTCATAAACTGTAATGCAAACCCACTGTATGTGCAGTGTTCATACTGACCCCTCCACATTGCCTCCATGGAACTGTTTGATGACATTACACTAGTTCAGCTGGGGCTGGAACGTCCAAGATGGTCTTATTCAAATGTCTTCTGCCTCATCTGGGGTGGCTAGAATGTCTGAGGGCTGGCAGGACCATTCTCTCCTGCAAGGTGACTGAAATTCCTACATGATGCCCAGAATACCGAGAAGGTAGAAAGAACAAGCTGCCAGGCTCTTATGAGGCTAAATCCAGAACAGGCATAGCTTCATTCTATTAACCAAAGAAAATCACCTGGCCAGCGGGCTTCCCTGGTGGCACAGTGGTTGAGAGTCCGCCTGCCGATGCAGGGGACACGGGTTCGTGCCCCGGTCCGGGAAGATCCCACATGCCGCGGAGCGGCTAGGCCCGTGAGCCATGGCCGCTGGGCCTGCGCGTCCGGAGCCTGTGCTCCGCAACAGTAAGAGGCCACAACAGTGAGAGGCCCGCATACCACAAAAAAAAAAAAAAAAAAGAAAGAAAAGAAAAGAAAATCACCTGTCCAGCCCAGATTCAAAGGGAGGGGAAGGAGATTCCAACTCTGGGTGGCAGAAGAGGTGAGCAAAAATATAGGCATGGGACAAATCATTAGCAGCTACCTTTGCAGACAATCTGACACAGGTTAAAAAATATATCACCTATGTTTTCTCAAGAAATTTTATGGTTTTACCTGTTTGTGTGCTTGATCTGTAATTATTTGTCATAGTAAATGCGTTAGAGATAACACTTTAATTTTAATTAGTGAGCTCTTCTGAAATCATTTAAGTTATGCATATTTTCCCTAATAATTTAAATGAGCCCTCTATAATGGATGAAGTTTCCATACATCCTATTTCTTATCTCTATATTCTCTGTAATACATATAATGGAACAAAATCTGTTCTAGTTATAATACATGTACCAGTACAAAACCTGTTTTAATTCAAATTCTTGAATCTCCTCTCGGACAAACTCCTGTCCCTAGACTTCCCTATCTTAGTGCACACCACCAAATAAAATGTAAGAGTTATCAGTGATATATCTTCATAACCTTATGCTTTAATCAAAACCATCCATCATTTCTTACTAGGCTACAGGTCTCCTTTATCCTACTCTCCACCCTACAGTAAATCTTCCATATGGTAGACAGTGAAGTCATTTTAAATTCATATTATATTTTGTTACTTAACTTTTCTCAAAACATTCTGGGGCTTCTCTCTCACTCCTATAAAAGAGTTACCTTCCCATGGCTTACAAGGTCTTACTCAACCTTTCACCAGGGCTACTCTTTCAATCTTGTCTCCTTCTACTCCTTTTCTCACTCAACATCAACCACATTAAGCTTCCTGTTTCTAAGGTGTGCCAACTTTTCTTCAAGTTACTGCTTTTGAAATTTTATTTCCTGCAGTCACTCCTCTTTTAAATGTTCCCATTGCTCCCTTCCTTGCTTAATGCATGCCCCTACTGAAATATTCCTTCCTCAGAGAGGCCTTGCATGACCATCCCATCTAAAACACCCTATTTCAGCATCACTCTCCATCCCTGAGACTACTTTGCTGTTCCTAATAGCATTGGTCGTTACATAATATTATAGTATCAATATAAGTATGTGTTTGCTTGTTATCTGTCTCTTCCACTAGCGTACAATTTCTAAGAGACAGAATCAATTTCTGTTTCACTCCAAGGATTTAGAATGTTACCAAAAACATAGGAGGGGTACAAAAAATGTTTGTTGAATAAATGAATGAATGAGTAGATGAAGTATACTTCTCAAATAAGACCATTTCTCCAATTCCAATTTGGTTGACCCTATACCGTATATAAATAAAATATGTAAGAAATTATATTCTTATACTTGTAGACCCTTTACTTTCCCAAAATACATGCATTAAGTATAAAAAGAAACTGTATTTACCTTACCTGACTCTTTTCCTCTCCCAAGGTGCATTCTGTAATCCATATTCCCATTGCAGTTGTTTCTTATTTTTTCAAAATTTAATATGTTAATTAGATTGAATTCTTCTGAAACATTGCAGAAAAGATGAGGCTGCAATTTATAAATATAATCTCTTCCCTCAGAAAGTCAATACAGAAGAGAAAATAATGGTATATGGATGATACGGAGAATGCAGATTTTTATAAGGAATGGGCGTAAAGTCAAAGATCATTTTAGGAACCTGTGTTTTGAGATTATCCACATGAATTTGATATAAACATAAGAGCATAACTTTGTTGAAAAGTGCCCCCCCTAAAATATCTAGGTTATTTCTGGCAAAAAGGATCTAGTAGCTATTACTCTTCTCTTGAAATTAGTAAGCCCTTGTATCTTTCCTTCTATCCTTACCTCCCATATGCAATTCTGTCTATGCTGTCACTAAATGAAAAGTTTACCAAGCCAAAGATCTTTTACCTTCAATCCTGACAAACTTTTGACCTCCATAAATCCATTATGACTACTCAAATCCCATAGTACTCTCAAATGATTCTAGCATTCTTTCTTCCTTCCTGTGCTGTTGTAATAGCCTATTGATATGTCATATACTTAACTTCCATTTGGCATCTTCCAACTTTGTTTCATACAAAGTATAATTCGAAGATAGAAGCCTGAAAAGTACCTATGTATACATATAGTGTATATGTTTGTGTGTCTGTGAATGTGGGTGTGTGAGTGTATTACCTTCAAAATATCTCATAATTAATAATGCTGATGCACTCCTCTGTCTTAAGTCTTAAAAGCTTGGCTGAAGTCAAGCTTTTATGAAAATAAATTTTATCTCTTTTTTACCATCACATTATTTCAAACCCTTGGTGTTCTTTTCTTTTTGATAAAGATGAAACCTAAAGACAGAAAAAAAAAATATTCTTCCATGTCATGTTTAGATAAATTTAAATATTTTCATGAAAAAGAAGAATGTATTAATATAAGGACTTTGAAATGTAAAATAAAGGTAAACATGTGTATGTGAATATGTGTCAGGCTCTTTTTTAAAAAATAGACAAGGAAGAAAAGACAGGGAGGCATTATTTTGTTGAGCCATAAAACAATACTTCGAAGTGTTCTCTTTGAGTCATTTCCCAAATATCATGAATGATTGTTAAGAGAGAGAAGAGTGTGGGAAGAGAAATGAAGTAATAAAACAATATTTAGGCAACTGAGGTTTGTTTATATGAGGTAAACGAGGTTTGAGTATGTATTTTTAAAACATTTTTAAAAGAAAAGAATGATCTAGTGGTTACACAGAAGAACAGGAGTCAGAATCCTCAGGCTGAATTTCCATCTGAGTTGTCAGTGAACTTGAAGGTGAATTCAGCAAGTGGCACTGCTTCGGCTTTTGCTTCTTCTACCCTGAGCAGATAATGTTGATGGAGTCTATAGGACTAAGTCAAGAAAAAATCTTTACATAAATATAATATATCTTTCAGCTGTAACAGAAACAAATCAAGATGTTTTGCCAAAGAGGTTAGAAACTTATCCTCTCTATCTTATTAGGATATTTGTTTTAAAATGCTTCATTTTGCATGTCTTATTAAACATTTTAAAGAAGAATTTGAATTTTTGCATCTTGGGTTGATTAGATGTCTTATTATAAAAATTCAATCCATTGTATTACTATTATTCTCATTATTATTCTAATTTTGTCCCAGTGTCATTTTGTCATTTAAAGACTCTGAACTCAGTGTATATCTCAGTGTATATATACAGTGAACTCCAGTGTATATCTCAGTGTATAATCTCAAAGGGCCATGTCTTTGGAATTTGCCAAGTTAATCTGTTTTCTAAGACATTGACTTAGAATTTCTAAATTTTTGACTTAAACTTTTGGATGCCCTTTCTGAAAATAAATTTTTTGAAAATATTGAATATACGTGAAATTGTTGAATATGTTAACTATTTTGTTTAAAAGCTACAAGTTACCACATATCTACAGTGAGGCCCGCAGAAAACCTACCATGCAAATTCTTATTCATACTAAACTCTTCTCTGAGCAACTGAAGTTGGATACCCTATGGAAGTTTCTATTCCTCTCTGTGAAATGTCCTTTAGATGACCTTAGGTTAAAATAAACTCATGTGGACCAGTCATTATCCTCCAATTTGACTGTCCAAGGCGGAGGAACAAAACCTAACCACTTTGGAACTTGAGGGGCATCTTATGAATGAACTAAGAAGGTATTTTCTTGCACCTTGATTCCTTGCATTAAAGCAGTAGCTACTTCTAATTCAGAGCATTGACTGCCCCTGAAACAAGACCCACATTTCATCTTGGTCATTTTGTCTTGCGATCAAGTAAAACTCCATGAAAAACAGCAAAAATGAAATCGATGACAACAAGGATAAAAGGATATTAAACATGTGTCAGGCACTTTCCTAGTTCATCTATGTGTGTTATATGATTAAATAAACACTTTAATTATTAAAACACTTTTTCAACAAATACTTACTGAGGATCTTTTCTGGGCCAGCACAACCTAATGAAGCAGTTACAATTATTTTTCTCATTTTGTGGATGGAGACACTGAGCTTTAAAGAGTATAATATTTTGCACAAGGTCACATGTTAAATAGATGAGGTGGGATTTGATGTCAGGTGTTCCTGATGCTTAAGACCAAAGGTAAAACTCCTTGCTGTCTCCCATGATGCCATCATTAGCTGTTAAGCCTGTTTTGCTAACCTCACCTAGCTCTCAGATACACTTCTATTTTTTTGGAAGCAGGCCCATCTAAACATTCACTGTGACAGTGTAGAAAGGTCAAGGTCTGGGATGTATTTCTTTGCATACCATTTCTCTCAAGCCACTGTTTGCAAATTATTGCACAAGGTGCCACGATATTCCCTGACTGCACCAGAGGCAATTTCTTAATAGATCTAGTTTCTACAATAACAGCCATAGGTCAGAAAATGAGCGAGTTATGGAATGAGTGGTTTGGGGCCTGTGTTTTTTGGCCTGGCACTGGTAAGAGTGTATAATCTGGATAGATGTTAGCTCTCTAAACAAACATAACCTCTGGTTGCATTAAAGGAGGAAATAAAGTTTAAGCTTGTTCTGTTCATTAAACAACTTTATAAAACTAGCATTCGTTGAGCTCAAAATGGATACTAATTCTGATTAGCAAAAATAATGACAGGAATGATGGAGCTACCAGAGTGATTTTAAGTCTTTACTTTTCTCAAATAGTCAAACGGATATTTCATCAAAAATGTGTCTCAGATTACTCATTTAAATATCACATAAGAAGTGGTAAACGAGGGTGTGTCTGTGAAAAGGTCTTGGACCAGCTCTGAGTTTTGGCATGGGGCCTGGGTTTCATCAATATTCTTCTCTTTGGAGACCTTGGAGACCTTTCTTGACCAGATCCTATCACTGTGATAGTGGTAATTTGCATGCCCCACCTCTTTAGACAAAAATTCAAGAGTTCATGGGAAAAAAAATTATTGAAATAAGGAAGAACAACCATTTTATTGATGATGAACATCATCATCAAGAATACTGTGAAACACAGCAGGTCCAAATTGTGACCTGTGTTAAAATATGTTACACTGTGGGAAAGAAACTACGGGGGAAAACACCTGGCTCTATTGTTATTCAGTGTCAAGCCATCATAGTAAAGGATATGAGAAGGAAAATTTACTAACAGAAAACTATCCTTCATTCTCAAATGAAAAATTAATCTATAACTAGGAAAATATGTCTATGAAATAAATAAAATAATTTATATATGAAAACATTTTAGAGAAAACCTAACTGTGGCTCTTTAAGTCCATTCCTGTTTGCTTGGAAGACACCATTAATAAGTAAGATGCGGATGCAAATATACCATGTTATTTACTCATTGTATTAAAAGGTATTTACAGTTTTCTGTACTTTAAAAATGTTAGGTTCTAAAACCATGCTATTACTGTGAAGGCAGTGGCCTAATAAAAGACAAAATGCAGAAATACACGAGTAATTTCAATGCATTATAAAGTGGCTATATTCTGTGCTGACAATGAGTAAAGAAATCTAAAATCTCATGTGATCAGTTCAAGGTATTTTTCTTTGACAACCTGTATTAAAGGACATCTGATATCCAGATCCCAATAAAGACATATTTTATCAGCTCATTTATGCAACTGAAATATTTATTAGATCATGTAAAGCTACACCTGTGATTTTATAAGTAACATACTTATTAATAACTTACTAATATACAAGTAAAAATAAAGCACTAGTGAAAAGCCACATGTAAGTGCTAAAAGAGAAAAAAAGGGTTGAAAGATTTTAGATCTTTCTGCTACAAACCCTATATACCTTCCTAAAACATTTTCATTGTACAAAATCCTACACTAAAATTACCAGGGTTTATGTATGTAATAGAGTTAGAAGCAAACAACTTAAATCTTTGTAACTTTGTAATGTGATCATTAAACAACAACAAAAATCTCAGTAAAAATACTAGCACAGGTAAATTTCCACAGACATTTGCAATCAGAATCAGAGTCCACAATTGATTCTTGCATCCTTAAACCCTGGGTTTGTGCTTTTTCCTTTTAGATGTGGATACTGGTGGGCATTTCACTGAGACCAGTATTACTAAAACTAAAAACCTGATCCAGGAGGTAAATTTCTATATCATTTGATCTTTTTAAGCCTGGGGAATGTCTCCTCAGCTTCTCCATCTATACTGCCAGCTTCCCCAGATAACTTAATTCTACAAAGTTTAGCAGTTTTCAAAGCACCTGACCAAGCACATTGTAACAGGACAGAGCAGTTCAAGTGATGTGTTGGAAAAGGAGAAGTTTTCACACAGGCTGACCAAATTTGATGGAGCTAGGTTTTGTTTTGTTTTGTTTTGTTTAAAATAAACTTTATTAACATAACTTTGACATACAATAAAATGCACACATTTTTTAAGTCAATGAGATTTGACAAATGTATCACACTTGGTAATGGCCACCCTAATGAAGATCCTTGAAGTCCTGAAACTTTTTTTTTTTGCTATACGCGGGCCTCTCACTGTTGTGGTCTCTCCCGTTGCGGAGCACAGGCTCCGGACGCGCAGGCTCAGCGGCCATGGCTCACGGGCCCAGCCGCTTTGCAGCATGTGGGCTCTTCCCAGATCGGGATACGAACCCGTGTCCCCTGCATCGGCAGGTGGACTCTCAACCACTGCGCCACCAGGGAAGCCCAGTCCTGAAACTTTTGAGTCCTTTAAGTTTTTAAGGTGGTAGACTAGTCTCTGGCATCTTCCACTGGAATGAGCTATTGGTTCATCTGTCAACCTAACAGTTCCAGTGTGAGATGGACCTGAGTAAAGATTTCATTACCTGACCCTTATATATCCCTTCTCTAATAGGGCTGCCATGAGAGTGCATTGGAGCCACACAGGGTATTATCAGCAACTCAGACTCATTATCCATTAGTCCTCAAAAAGTCTAGGTATTCCCCTTTGTATGGAGCACATTTACTCGAGTTAATGGTCATAGGTCCCTTTGTAAAAGGACTGAGGTCACTACAGTATAGACTTTCCATGGGGTTGCAGGTCCTGCCTTGTGGATATCTGGCTTCTCTTTCAGTTGATAGGTTCTGTTTCTAGGAACTAGCCCAGGTCTGAAAACTAGACAAAGGCTTTTCATAGGGGTGGATGACCTCCATCCTTTTAATTATATACCTCTGTAGTTTTGCCTTCCCTGTGTGCCTTTGCAACTTTTCTGTCCTTTGAGGTTGCTTCTGATAACTATGTGCTGCCACATGGCTTCTTCTGTTCTGTGATCCCATTATCCCATTACTGTTATGGAGCATGGTTTTATAACAGCCTCCTATACTATCAGTCCTGGAAAACCAATATTGAACTGATGACCTCCTCTTCAACGCACTCCATTATTAACTTGATAAACAGGATTCCCCCATAGCATCCAAGGAGCTAGGTTAACTAACAGATATTCTGGTCTATTATGGTAGACACATTCTAGTATGCCCACTTCTTTGAGCTTTTTAATTCTTTCTTCCACAGTTTGATACAGCAATCCTGGCATTTTTACTTCATTGAATGTGAGTCATCACTTTTTCCACGCTTCCTAGAGCCATCTTAGTATATATTAGGACATTTATGGCAACATGAGTTGTTATCATTGGGAGTCTTTGCCAGCTTTGAGAAACTGCCATTTATATCGTCCAAATTGCCATTTTCTAGCTTTATGTTCTTCTCCCCTTGATTCAGCACTCTCAGGATCCACTGCCAGGCATACTTGACACCCAGTTCCTACAGATCCTATGGCATATAGTCTCTGATTCAAGCTCTTTGTTTCACACACACTTTCACTCTTATGCCTTATGAATCTCTGAATCACTTCTCAGTAACTGTATATTCTTCTTTTAATTGAAGAATAGTTGATTTACAATATTGTGTTGGTTTCAGGTGTACAGCAAAGTGACTCAGTTATGTACATAGTATATGTTTTCAGATTATTTTCCATTATAGGTTATTATAAGACATTGAATATAGTTCCCTATGCTATACAGTAAATCCTTGTTTATTTTATGTATAGTAGTATGTATCTGTTATTCCATACTCCTAATTTATCCCTCCTGCCTTCCCCTTTAGTAACCATAAGCTTGTTTTCTATGTCTGTGAGTCTGTTTCCATTTTGTAAATAAATTCATTTGTATTATTTCTTAGATTCCTCATATAAGTGATATCATATATTTGTCTTTGTCTGATTTACTTCACATAGTATGATATTCTATAGGTCCAGCTATGTTGCTGCAAATGGCAGAATTTCATTCTTTTTATGGATGTAATATTCTACTGTGTATATATATCACATCTTTATTAATTCACCTGTTGATGGATACTTGTTTCCATGTCTTGGCTGTTGTAAATAGCACTACTATGAACACTGGGGTGCATGTATCTTTCCAAATTAGAGTTTTCATCTTTTCCAGATATATGCCCTGGAATGGGACTGCTGGACCATATAGTAGCTCTAGTTTTAGTTTTCTAAGGAACCTTCATACTGTTCTCCTTAGTGGCTGCACCAATTTACATTCCCACCAAAAGTGTAGGAGGGTTCCCTTTACTCCACACCCTCTCCAGCATTTATTATTTGTAGAATTTTTGATGATAGCCATTCTGACTGGTGTGAGGTGATAACCTCATTGTAATTTTGATTTGCATTTCTCTAATAACTAGAGATGTTGAGCACCATTTCATGTTCTTATTGGTCATCTGTATGTCTTCTTTGAAAAAAAGTCTATTAGGTCTTCTGCACATTTTTGATTGTGTTGTCTGATTTTTTTTTTGATATTAAGTTATATGAGCTGTTTGTATATTTTGAAAATTAACCCCATGTCAGTTGCATTGTTTGCAAATATTTGCTTCCAATCTGTAGGTGGTCTTTTCATTTTGTTGATGGTTTCCTTTGCTGTTCAAAAGTTTTTAGTTTGATTAGGTCCCATTTGTTTATTTTTTTATTTTTTGCCTTGGGAGACTGATCTAAGAAAATATTGCTGCAATCTATGTCAGAGAATGTTTTACCTATGTTTTCTTCTGGGAGTTTTGTGGTGTCATGTCTTATATTTAGGTCTTTAAACCATTCTGAGTTTATTTCTGTATATGGTATGAGGGAGTGTTTGAATTTCATTGATTTACATAAGGCTGTCCAGCTTTCCGAACACCACTTGCTGAAGAGACTATGGCTATAGGTGTGTGGGTTTATAGCTGGGCTGTCTATTCTGTTCCCTTGATCTATATGTCTGTTTTTGTGCCAATTGCCATGCTGTTTAGATTACTGTAGCTTTATAGTATTGTCTGAAGTCTGGGAGCATTATGCTCCCAGCTTTGTTCTTTTCCCTCAAGATTGCTTTGGCAATTCTGGGTCTTTTATGGTTTCATATAAATTTTAGTATTATTTGTTCTAGTTCTGTGAAAAACATCATGGGTAACTTGATAGGGATTGCAGTAAATCTGTAGATTGCTTTGGACAGCATAGCCATCCAAGAGCATGGGATATCTTTTCCTTTCTTCGAATAATCTTCAATTTCCTTTATCAGTGTTTTACAATTCTCAGTGTATAGCTCTTTTACCTCCTTAGGTTTATTCCTAGGTTTGTTTTTTTTTAAACGATTTTGAAGGCGATTTTTTTTTACTTTCTTTTTCTGCTCTTTCATTGTTAGTGTAAAGAAATGCAACAGAGCTCTGTATATTAATCTTATATCCTGCTACCTTGCTGAATTCATTAATTAGTTCTAATAACTTTCGTGTGGAGTCTTTAGGGTTTTTGATATAGAGTATCACATCACCTGTATATAAAGACAATTTTACCTCTTCCCTTCCAATTTGGAGACCTTTTATTTCTTTTTCTTGTCTGATTGCTGTGGTTAAGACTTCCAATAGTATGTTGAATGGAAGTGGTGAGAGTGAGCATCCTTATCTTGTTCCAGAATTTATCAGGAATGCTTCCAGCTTTTCACCATTGAGTATTATGTTGCCTGTGGGTTTATCATAAATGGCTTTTATTATGTTGAGATATGTTTTCTTTATATCCACTTTGGTGAGAGTTTTTATAATGAATGGATGTTGAATTTTATTCAACTGCATATTCTTTGAGAGCATTTGCAAAATAAAGTAGAATGAGTTATTCTTTGTATTTCTCTAAAAAATATAATTATCAGCAGCTGATTGTATATACACATTCACATACACATGTAAAATCATTTATCAAATTAGTTCATCAGATTCGCTGATGCTTCTTTAGAATAGTAGTCTTCAAAGTGAGGGGGTGCACAAAATGATCCATTCGAGTGTCAGAATTATAAGAAAGTACTAACATGTCATAACTTTTAATATATGATCAGTGCTGGTGCCCTCACTCTGTAAGTATGCCAGATAGTTAGTTACATATCACATTTGGGAAAAGAGTTGGGGATCCCTATCCTATAGAGGTAGATAGTGGTCCTTTTCTCCATTTTTCACTTTCAGAGCATTGTAGTTTATGAAGCTCCTGTTAAATGGATTTTTATTCAATTATTTAAAATAATAAAGCTCCACAATACTTTGTACCAGATGAAAAGTTGCAGTAAAAATCCTTATTTTTTAACCATATAGAGGTTCACTGCTTATCTAAAATCTTTTTTCCCCTTAGATGTCAAGTGCATAGCTTTGGGTTAGTCACACTCCTGTTTGTGACACAGTTGTAATAAGTCCATAGATGTCCCCCTTCTGTATTATTTATTAACCCTTTTATCTCCATGCCTTACCATCTACCGTAAGCAACTATTCTAATGCCTTTAATGTAGTAGATTTTTTTTCTTGTAGAATATGTATTACTATTTTGTGTTCATGTATTTTAACTTAATGTACATATATTTAATAAATATTACTATGTAAATATAATATGTAACTAAATAATAATATACATATACTTATTATTTTTCTTATTTTACTCATCACTATGCTTTTAAGATTTATGCATGTTTGTTTCTATTTGTATATGTAGTCTGAGACCTCTGAGTGATGCACAGTATTCTAAAGTGTGTACTCACCATATTTTACCTAACAGTTCTATCAGTAAAGAACACACAAATTACTTCTGACAAAGTTTTGTACATATCACCATGTGTACATATTACCTTTATATTCTCTAGAATATAAATCTGGAAGCAAGTTTGAGGGTCATGGAATATGCATTTCTTTTTGCCAGTTATTCTTCAGAATGGCTGTCTGGGAGGTAGGAGTCTATAACTCCTACCAGCAATGCATGAAGGGTACCTATAACCCTTATAGTTACTGGTATTTTGCATTTGCAGTTTTTAAGATTTTGCTAAACTGATTGTATAAGTAAATATTGATAGATATAATCTATAGCTATAGTTTTATATCTAGAATTCTTTTAATTTGAGTTTTGTCATTTACTAATGAGTTTGAGTGTATGCTTCATATGCTTTTTAACCTTTTGTAATCTTCGTCTGTAAATTGGCACTTAAATCCTTTGCCCTTTACTCTATTTAAACTTAAAAATTTTCTCCATAGAAGTTTTATATGACCTTTATTAGGTAAATTCCTGGAAACTATATTTCCCAGCCGCCTATTTCTGTAATAGACAAATGCAATTGGGTTTTAACCTAAGTCAATCTTGTGCCCAGAAAATGTACTGAATTTTCTTGTTCTAATTTTTTTCTAATGATTTTTTTTGGCTTTTCTTTATAGGTAATCATATGTAAGAACATGTTACAATTATCTTTCCCTCCAAGACTTAAACCTTTTATTTTATTTCCTTTTTTTAAAATTTTGGGTGTTGACCAAAACCTAGTCCTAAGTTAAACAGTGACATTGATAGAGGACATATTTGTTTTATGTGTAGGCCTAACATTAAAGGAAATACATCTGAAATTTCCCCAACAAGTACAATATTTACTGGTGCTTTGTTATATGAAACTTTTTCAAAACTGAAGAAAATTTATTTTTAATCCTAGATTTTCTAATTATTTATTGTCAATATATGTTAAAATTTATCAAATTAATTTTTCTAGTTTTTAAAAATTTTTATTGCAGTATAGTTGATTTACAATGTTGTGTTAGTTTCAGGTGTACAGCAAAGTGAATCAGTTTTACATATACATATATCCACTCTTTTTTAGATTCTTTTCCCATATAGGCCATTACACAGTATTGAGTAGAGTTCCCAGTGCTATATAGTAGGTCCTTATTATCAAATTAATTTTTCTGTCTTTTAAGATACTCATATGATTTTTCTCCCTCGGTTTATCAATGAAGGTATTTACACTGAAGGAATTCCTGCTATCCATCATCTTTTCATTCCCAGGGGGAAGAATGCCACTTGATTATGGTATATTTTGTGATATATTGTTAGCCTTACCTAGTAAATATTTTGTTTAGAATATTTGCCTCTCTGTTCCTAAGATAAATTATTTAACATGTACTTACTTTTTTTTTCATTGTTGTTCTTGCTAGTTGTAGAATCAAGATCATACTTACCCTATAGAATAAGCTGGGCAGCTTTTGCAGCTTTTTATTTTCCAGAAACACATATCTAATATAAAAATAACAATTTTTAAAATATTTGAGAAACATCAAGCTATTTTGAGAAAAATTTGAGGAATTAATGTAAAACAATCTGGATTTTGAGAAGTTTGTGGGAGGCTAAGACTATGGTTACAACTTCAATTTCATTAATTCTCACTGTTGTGTTTAAGTTTTTTATTCCTTCTTGTACCTTTTGGGTATTTTATATTTTTCTCCATAGTTTATCCCCCTTAATTAAGTATTCAAATTTACTAACAAGTTTTTTTCCTAATAATCTTTATTATTCCCCTTTTTTGGTATTTCTTTGAGTTAATTCTAACTTCCTCAAAAATACTTATGCTTATAAAGGTCAAAGTTTTCTTCTAAGTACCATCTAGCTGTCATATACATTTTATCTTTGAGGTCTAAATATTTCACAGTTTTCCACATTATTTCGCTTTTGATCTTGAGAATATGTGATTTTTGTTTTCATAAAAGAGAAATTTTGTTAGATATCTTTTTGTTTTTAAATTTTAATTTGATTCTATTATGGCCAAAGAACATAATTTATATGCTATTTATGTCTTCGAATTTGTTCAATATTGTTTTGAGTGGTAGTAGAGGTTAATTTTTATAAATTACCTATGTATGGTTAAAAAGTGTATTCTTTCTTTATTAAGTTCAGAGGTTTGTAAATATCTAATAGTTTATATTATTTATACCTGCTATGTTTCCCTTTTTTCTTTTTTATTCTGCTTGATTTTCTTAGTTTTTGAAAGATTATATTAAAAATCTCTAACCTCAATGGTTATTTCTATTTCTTCATGCATTTCTGTTAGTTATAACTTTATATATTTTGAAGCTATATTATGGAATACGTCATCATGATGAACCATTATATCTTCCCCCTTTATTGTTCCTTTTACCAGTATGTAAAGATCATCTTTGTCTCTTTTGATCGTTTCTAGTCTTGAATCCTATCTTGTGAGATATTAGTACCTGAAGATTAATTGTACATTTCCCCTTAAAAAAGACCTGTGATCCAAATTTTCTGACCTCTGCTGTGAAACATTTTCCATTTCAGTGAATAAAATAATGCTTTTTAAAACAAATGTGTGCTATGAAGAGAGAGCTTTGAAAATGGATACTTGGAAATCTTGTTTGTTGTTTTAGATTTTGGTTGCCAATAATAACACAGAAGGAAACCTTACTCCTCAAAATTTCCCACTTGGTGAATATGAGAGAAAAGAATGGGTATGTGTGGCTCAGCCTCCCTCTCTATTTTTGGGATCTATCCTTTGCCCATGCAGCAATTGCTTCTGGCATGCAACAAGCTTGCCAAGAAGGTCTGAAGTTCCAGGGACTAGTTCAACTCAGGAGGATGTAGGAGAGCAAGCTGATTTAGCTTAACTTAGTCACATTTTAAAATTAGGTTTATTAGTAATAAAGTTGACATTTTAATCTCATCAGTCTAACTCTCACATTTATGTTGTAAGTCATTCCAAACTCGGTGAGGAAAAAAAAGAGTATTATTATTATTATTATTCATTTGGCTCCCCAAATCCCAAATATTCCTATTATGGAAATAAAGAAACATATATGTGATTGCTATATTCCCAATGCTAGCTCAATTAACTGGCTGCAAATATTTAATAATAGCCACAAAAATGAGAGTAAAAGTGGGTAGTTTGGGCTTCCCTGGTGGCGCAGTGGTTGCGAGTCCGCCTGCCGATGCAGGGGACACGGGTTCGTGCCCCGGTCCGGGAAGATCCCACATGCCACGGAGCGGCTGGGCCCGTGAGCCATGGCCGCTGAGCCTGCGTGTCCGGAGCCTGTGCTCCACAGCGGGAGGGGCCCCGGCAGTGAGAGGCCCACGTACCGCAAAAAAAAAAAAAAAAAAACAGTGGGTAGTTGGTATTTGGCTTTTGGTTTCTGAAGCTCCTAAAAAGCAGGGAATGATGTAATGATACTTCTTCCTAGAACATCTGGAATCTGGAGAAAAGATAATGAGAAAATGGAAATTTGAAAAAATAAAGATTCCTTAAGACCAATCACAGTTTTTAAATTTATCTATGGATTTATCTTATTGCATTCTGTCATCACGTTGCCTTAATGTTACTGCTAATAATGGAAGTACGCAGTTGGTTTATTATCCAGTTTATGAATTCTGGCATAAGAATGAAATAGACCCCTGGAATTCCTCCAGCTATGTGGAGTAGCTAAAATTTATCAAAGACATAAATTTTTCATGTTTGTGTTAGATTAAAGGTGGTCAAAAAGTCTGTGACACTCCTCCCATCAAGATATGGGGTGTAGGTCCCTCACTATAAATTCAGTATGCTTTGATGACAAATGTGTCTCCTGAAACATTTTTTCTTGGAATCCTGAACCACCACACAAGCAATCTGATACTCCTATGCTATAAGGCATCCCAAGCTAGTCACATGGAGAGGCCATATGGAGAAGAATTGAGGAAACAGCTGACAGACAAAATCAAGATGGCACTAGTAAAGCCATCTTAGTCATCTCCAACATTTAGAGCTACCCAATTTGAGGCCCCAGACATCCTGAAGTAGAGAACAGTCATCCCTGATGTTCTCTGCCTCAATTCTTCACTGGCAAAATTGTAAACATACTAAAAGTTATTTTATGTTATTTGATTTGGGGGAGATTTGTTTCATAGTAATAGATAATGGAACAATCATTGAGTCAGAATTTGTATTTACATATATACATATATTTGTGTATATGTATGTGTATAAATACATACATATGTGTATATATAAATGTGTGTATGTATCTTAAAGGAAGTATCAAAAATAGATTTTAATTATCCATTCAATTTTTTAGTTATACTTATCTCAAATTTATAATATGCATGTATATTGTATTATTTTCAAAGAAATCGTACTGTCATTTAATTCAGTTAGTATCCTCATTTGTTAAATACCTGGAAGCAAACTGATATGCCAAATAAGAGCAAAAGTATAATTTCATAATTCTCAATCTGATGGCCTTTCCATGAAACCACGTTGCTTTTTATCATCCTTTGTGTTTTATAAATGTCATGCATTTTTAGAATGGGTCAGTCTAAAAGACACTGATTCAGAAAACTCGACTCTGTCTTAAAGTGTTACCCATTCCTGATTTTCCTTTCATATAAAAGTCTATCATTAAACACAACAATGAATTTTGTCAGAAGAAGGTTTTTGGAAATTTTAATAACATGAATAATTAATATTACAATTTATTACAACAAAGTACAGTGTTTTTTTGAAAGCATTTATATGAATGTACAGATTACTTATAACACTGAAAGTCCTTGTTTAAAAAAAAGTCTACCACATGATTTTAATAAGAATATTACAGGAATTTGTATTTGACATATCTTTGACTGGGGAGTACGTCCACTGAAGATAAACTAAGTTATTAAAAAAGCAGTACCTGAGTATAGATGAGTCAAATGACTTAATTATGGAGATATTCTATTTTAAGGTGGAATAATAAAAATAGATACTGGGGGAACCTTCAAGATGGCAGAGGAGTAAGACATGGAGATCACCTTCCTCCCCAAAAATATATCAAAAATACATCTGCATGTGGAACAACTCCTACAGAACACCTACTGAACACTGGCAGAAGACCTCAGACGTCCCAAAAGGCAAGAAAATACCCACGAACCTGGGTAGGGTAAAGAAAAAGGAAAAACAGAGTAAAAAGAATAGGGATGGGACCTGCACCTCTGGGAGGGAGCTATGAAGGAGGAAAAGTTTCCACACACTAGGAAGCCCCTTCACTGGCAGAGACCGGGGGTGGGTGTTGGGGAAGCTTCAGAGACACGGAGGAGAGCGCAGCAACAGAGGGGCAGAGGGCAAAGCAGAGAGATTCCCGCACAGAGGATCAGTGCCGACCAGCACTCACCAGCCTGAGACACTTGTCTGCTCACCCACCGGGATGAGTGGGGGCTGGGAGCTGTGGCTCGGGCTTCCAGAGGTCAAATCCCAGAGAGGGGACTAGGGTTGGCTGCATGAACACAGCCTGAATGGGGCTAGTGCACCACAGCTAGCCAGGAGGGAGTCTGGGAAAAACTCTGGACCTGCCTAAAAGGCAAGAGACCATTGTTTTGGGCTGTGCGAGGAGAGGGGATTCAGAGCACCACCTAAATGAGCTTCAGAGAAGGGCACGAGCCGCAGCTATCAGCTCGGACCCCAGAGACAGGCATGAAATGCTAACACTGCTGCTGCAGTCACCAAGAATCCTGTATGCAAGCACAGGTCACTATCCACACCACTCACTCCAGGAGCCCGTGCGGCCACTGCCAGGGCCCCGTGATCGAGGAGCAACTTACCCAGAAGAACACACAGCACACCCCAGGCTGTTGCAATGTCACACCAGCCTCTTCCGCCACAGGCTCACCCCACATTCCAATTATAACTACCGTACCCCTCCCTCCCCCCAGCCTGAATGACCAAGAGCCACCTAATCGGCCACTGCTTTAACCCCCTCCCGTCTGGGCGGGGAACTGGTTGAGGGTGACCTACACGCAGAGATGGGGCCAAAACCAAAGCTGAACCCCAGGAGCTGTGCAAACAAAGAAGAGAAAGGGAAATTTCTCCATGCAACCTCAGGAGCAGCGGATTAAATCCCCGTAATCAACTTGATGTACCCTGCATCTGTGGAATACCTGAATGGACAACGAATCATCCCAAAACTGTGGTGGTGGACTTTGGGAGCAACTGTAGACTTGGAGTCTGTCTGCAACTGAATTGTTTCTGATTTTTATGTTTATCTTAGTTTAGTGTTTAGTGCTTGTTATCATTGGTGGATTTGTTTATTGGTTTGGTTGCTCTCTTCTTTTTTTTTAATACTTTTTTAAAATTTATTTATTTTTCTTCTTTCTTTTTTCCTCCCTTTTCTTCTGAGCCGTGAGGCTGACTGGGTCTTGGTGCTCCGGCCTGGTGTCAGGCCTGTGCCTCTGAGGTGGGAGCACCTAGATCGGGACATTGGACCACTGGAGACCTCCTGGCCCCATGTAATATCAATCAGTGAGAGCTCTCCCAGAGATCTCTGTCTCAACCCTAAGACCCAGCTCCACCCAACGGCCAGCAAACACCAGTGCTGGACGCCCCATTCCAAAAAACTAGGAAGACAGGAACACAACCCCACCCATTAACACAGAGGCTGCCTAAAATCATACTAAGTTCACACACCACAAAACACACCACCTGCCCACCAGAAAGACAAGATCCAGCCCCACCCACCAGAACACAGGCACTAGACCCCTCCACCAGGAAGGCTACACAAGCCACTGAACCAACCTCACCCACTGGGGACAGAAACCATAAACAACGGGAACTACAAACCTGCAGCCTGCAAAAAGGAGACCCCAAACACAGTAAGTTAAACAAAATGAGTAGACAGAGAAATATGCGGCAGATGAAGGAGCAAGGTAAAAACCCACCAGACCAAACAAATGAAGAGGAAATAGGCAGTCTACCTGAACAAGAATTCAGAGTAATGATAGTAAAGATGGCCCAAAATCTTGGAAATAGAATGGAGAAAATACAAGAGATGTTCCAGGACATGGAAGCAACCTAAGAGTCCATCGAAAGATGAATGGATAAAGAAGATGTGGCACATATATACGATGGAATATTACTCAGCCATAAAAAGAAATGAAATTGAATTATTTGTAGTGAGGTATATGGACCTAAAGTCTGTCATACAGAGTGAAGTAAGTTAGAACGAGAAAAACAAATACCATATGCTAACATATATATATGGAATCTAAAAAAAAAATGGTCTGATGAACCTAAGGGCATGCACTTGAGGACACGGGGAGGGAGAAGGGTAAGCTGGGATGAAGTGAGAGAGTAGCAATGACATATATACACTACCAAATGTAAAATAGATAGCTAGTGGGAAGCAGCTGCACAGCACAGGGAGATCAGCTCAGTTCTTTGTGATGACCTAGAGGGGTGTAGGGAGGGTGGGAGGGAGGGAGACGCAAGAGAGAGGGCATATGGGGATACATGTATACGTATAGCTGATTCAGTTTGTTATACAGCAGAAACTAACACAACATTGTAAAGCAATTATACTCCAATAGAGATGTTAAAAAAGAAAAGAAGTAGATACTGATGTCTCTTAACAAAAGGGGGAGAAAGTACTATTTGAGCATTTAATTCTCATCAATAAGTGACTTTAATTTTAAGTGGGAGAAGACTCCCTTTTCCAAGATCAAAATCGGTGCTAACAAGTAACTCTTCTTACTGGGGCTTAGTTCTGAAGTTCAGAAGATTACCAGGTGGCTTTTACAAATCTGTGGAAAGCAAAGGATTTTTGCTTCAATTAAATGGTACTTTTCCAATCTGTGTGGGGAATGTAGGTATTGAAGTTCCTAACCCTCATTAATAGGTGTGACTAGATTTCCATTTACCAATTAAAAATGCACGTGTTCAGCTGTCTCAACTCACAAGGTTTTGATCTTCTGCTAGGAAAGAATAACATAAAAAGTGTGATAGTTAGCAGTTCTAACTTACTATGTTTCTGCTTTTAGTAGTCCAGCAAACATAGACTTGTCCATCTATCCCCCTGAGACAGATTACATCCCTTTGTGATTACTCAGAGTGGCCACTAAAGGTCACTCTTACTCCATTTTCAGCCCAATTTTGAAACCTGAGCCCAGGTATTAAAATCTGTGAAACCTCTGTCTTTGCACTAGCAAAGGATGCACTCGGGATGGAATGTTGGAGGCCAAGGAGTACTAGTTAGCACACCCATTCAGTTCAGGAAGAAACAAAACCTACCTGTGTTAAGTCAGAAGTTTGAATGGAAGGTTTGTTTTAACATCCTCACGTTAATGTATTCCTAGGAACTTTATCAAAATTCATAAAGTTTATTTTAAAGTGAACACCAGCAGATGTGAAATTCTATGGTTATATTCTGGCCCAGAATGAAAATGTTTTATTTAAAAGAGAAATAATTCATTTTTAGGAAACACATTTAAGACCTCAAATGCTTATTGAGTTAATAAATTATAACTGATCGTATTTGGAAAGGAGAGGGAAAGTTGAAAATAACACTTGCCAAGAATTTAACAGCTTAAATCATCTGTAAAAGTAAAGGCATTACATATAAAAGCCATTTCCTTTCTACACATAAGTGTTTTGAGTAGTTAGAAAATGTTCATATTTAAAAGTCTTGGATTTTTTAGGTAAGGGAAAGAACATATTTTTCTGCAGAACTTACAGGAGATACTTCAAATAGCCAGTGTGTATGCTCATTCTCACTAATAATAAGGAGAACATAAATTAAAGTAATTGAAGATCTGTTTAACTTTTAAAATGACCCCCAAAATTTAATGGGAAAGTATCAAGTATTAATACTGTGGAAAAGTACATCACATTTTTCTGGGATGGTAAATAAGTACTGACATTTGGTGATACCTAGTAAAAAAGAATATGAATTCTTAGGGACCTAATAATTCAATTCTAGGATTTACCTTAGGGAAACACTCATTTGTTCAAGGAAGTATGTACAATAAATTACAGTGAAAAAAGTACCACAATCTAAAAGTTAATTATTGAGAGACTAGCTAATTCTACACCACAGAATATCATTCATTAGTTAAAAAGAATTATTCTTTACGACCTATAATGGAAAGTTCTTTTAAAGACATTTAAATGATGAAAATGAAATTCTGTTATATATGTAGAGTAGAATAGTATTTTTTTAATATTCAAAATTAAAATGTTGGTTTGAGTCATATGAAATTGCTAATATTCAGCTATTTTCAATCTACAATCTACAAATTTCATATGGTTCAATACATATATAGAAATAATGAGAAAGTAAACTAGTTTTTTCCATGACCTAAGATTAGAGAAGTGACATGAGGGGACTTTTAATTTTAAAATATTTAAATTTTTTAAAATTTTAAAAGTATTTAAAAAATATTTTTGCAATGAGAGTGTATTCATATATTGTGTAAGTAAAAACTATTAAATGGATATGTGATTTTCCCCAAAATTTTAATATTTTAAATCTTCATTTACATTTATATGTATGTATTATATAAACTATATATATATATATTTGCTATGTAAGTGTATATATATCTATATATATGATAAAATATTAGGCATTCCTGTTAGCACATGTCAGCTAAAGTCAACCTGCCTCTCAATAAATAAAATATGTTAGATAAGAGTTCCTTGAAGTCTTATTCTGGGTCCTGTAGAAAAGTCAACTCTCTCCTCAAGACATACTGTGCAAATTTATAGGGCTGACTTCCCATGCTAATCTCTAACTCAGATGTTCGTATGCTAAACCATTTTTGTTACTTCTCAACAGACTTTTTAGAAGCAAGTAATGGATTTTTCCCATTCCCTTTTTCACTCACACAGCAATACCAGCGTTAACGTGGAACTTTGTAGATGTTTCTGGTGATTTAGAAAGGTAGAGGGGTTTACATCACAGCATATAATTATGTTTAAAGAATATATTACACATGCCTTTTCTTAAAAGTTTCCTGTTTTATTTCTGCCCACTCAGGCTGTGACTTCCCTACATGTTTTTTACTCATCCTTCCAACTACCCTTTGTGGATTGTCACTAGGAGTCACAATTACCTATCCTTCTATTAGAACATTTCATCTCTCTCCAAGATCTTGTTCCAAACTCAGCTCGACATTCATTTTTGCCTATCCTAACCTTCCAGGATTCTCTGGTGAACAATGTTATCTTATCCTTTAATACTATTTACTTTCTCTAGAATACAACCCTGAGTTAAGTTGCAGTTATAATTTTTTTCATTTTTAATTCGTATGTAGATTAAATAAAGTATAGCCTCAATCCTCACAGATCTCAGAATCCGGGAAGAAATAGATAAGTCTATAAAAAAGTTCAGTGATTATATAAATTTGGATAACTTTGAATCAAAACTAGTTAAATAGGTTTCTTAACTGCACTTCTGAGAACATTTATTATGCATGGGGATTCTTCAACAGGTGTATCTAGTAGATGTTATTTCAAACTTCTTTGAAGACAAAACTGTTACAGAGAGGGAGTTCTGTAAAACTTGAAATTGAAGACTGGTTAGCACCCAATTGCAATATAATGCAAAAAAAAATTAAACCACTAATATAAGACAACGAAAGAAAAATATCAATAATTTTTTCTTGCAGGAAAGAGGAAAATTTTCAAAGAAAAGTAACATTTAAATGTGAACTTGAAATATAATTTTCTGAGCATTCCCTTGTGCCAATTAAATCTACAAATTGTTGTCAGAATAACCTTCCCAAAGCAGTTCTGATCATGTTATTTCTAAGTTCTACACATTAGATGACATACTTAAGGTTCCTTTCATTCTTGTCCAAACTTGCTATTACACTTATTTTCCTTTACCCTCTCTCATGTAGTCTATGCTCTATACATCCAAGAATGGTCAATCCCTCACATATTATAGGTGCTCAATAAAGTAATCTTTTCAATGAGCCTGAATGATAGCAGCTGTACAGTGATCTTGACATATTTTTTAATGCTTTAACAAATGATAACTTATTTAATAAAAATAGTCATAAAATAGGCAGAGAGTTATTATTATCCATGTAACTGGTATACTCCATATGCTTAATTCCCTTAAATTTTGTCTCCCTTAAACTTTATTCAGTGGAGAATAATGCTCCCCTATCTCACAGTGAAAACTTCAGTTAGTTGCAGGGTTTTTCTGCTGATTTTTAGTTAATAGAATGCCTTTTTGTTAGAAGTTGCAAGTACAGCCTCATTTCAGTAAATAGTGCCAATCCAAACCTAACCTAGCATTTAATCTCATCTTTTGCAGCAGAAACCAGCCTTCAGCGAAAAGCCAACAAAGAAGAGACCATGAGTCCTCTGCCTCCAATTGTTCCTTGCTCCGCTTTACACCAATCAGGATCTAAAATGGTTGGGAAGAGGAAAGGTAGGTGTCTGTGCTGGGGGGACAGGTAGGGGGACACTCCTCACTTCACACTGAGGGTTTTCTGTCCTCTGGGGCTGGCAAATACTAAAATGAATTCTCTTTGGTGGAGCTTTATGGGGAACTTAATGTGAACCCAGCAGGCAGAATCCTGCTCTCCCTAGTGGATGCGTGTCCTGTTCCTCGCCTGGTTATTGGGACTCTTGTCTCATCCCTGGGTATCTTTTTGTACCCATCCAGTCTCTTTCTGCTGATATTTCTGCTCTCTTCCCCACAGCCCCATTGAACAGGACCCCCAATGATCCCTCCATCTTGCATGGCCCACTACTGGATATAGGAAATACTTGTGAATCCTTTGCCAAATAAAACTGAATAAACTCTGGGCATGCAGCTCTCCCCTGAATCTAGGCTTCCCCACACAAACAGTTTGCCAGCCTTTTAATTGCTCTCAAGATTTCCTGGACAAGAGATGGATTCCGTTCAGAGTTCTCTCTATCTCACTCACAAGTCCTCCTTTTTCCACCTTCTGGACTTTGTTGTATTTTCTAGTAGGTAAAAAGAGCAGTAGTCAGGTTCTTGGCTATTTCCTATGAAAAGTTTCATATGCAGAATTATCTCACACGTTGACATATGATAACTTATTGGGACCTCAGTGGAAACTGAAGAAGGAAGGGTAATACTCTGATATCCCGTTATACTCATTTTTACAAGAGAAAAAAATAAAAGAGAAGTTAGTTTTCTAGACCTTACCAAGCATGTCTCAGGTTTTTGGCACTGTGTAGGCCCTGATAATGATGAAGGTCAGATCACCTGACAGTCAGGTGGGTACAAAAGCTTACAGAACTTTTATTTTGGTTTAAAGAAGTAAATGAAGGTGGCATTTCTTTACTCAAGTGTTTTGGTATCAGCTTTATACTGGCTCCACAAAGAGAAATCAAGGTCTCCTGCCTCCTTCCAGTGATTTTCCTGCTGTGGCATGTTTAAACACCTAAGAAAAAAGGCATATACATCCTGTATGGTATTTTGTAGAAATGGATACAGTTTGGGTTATTTTTAGTCTATGGTAGAAGCATTTTACCTCTTTGTAATTAAATCAGAAACCATGATGAGAATTCATTAAGCAAAAATATTTGAAAGTTTTACTTATATTTTTAAATCAATTAAGCATTCCCCAAAGTGATAATCATGACCTAAACTAATGGAAAAATAACTTAGTGCTATGTGTGTTTGTTTGTTTGCTAAGGAGCAACATTACAAAACCTCCACACTGGTTATGAACAAGATATGTTAAAGCAGAAATTAATTTATAAAGAAAATATAGTCATTTTCTTATTTATGTTTACTTAAAGGTACCTATTAAAAGGATATTGATGTTAATTACAAATGGAAAATATTGATGATTATATCGATAATTATATAATAGAACTTGATTCATAGCCTGTACATTGTCACCGTTTGCGTTCACTACTCACCAAATATAGGATTTTGTTTATAAACTTCTTCGTGAAAGTATACTGTCTGTCCCCAAAGGGAAATCAGGTGAAAATAAGAGCTCTCTTTCCAAAGTGCCATTTATTTAAAGAAACAATCTAATTTCTCACATATCTCTCCAAAGAAAAAAACCAAACAACTAAAATGGCATAAGATTTGTCAGAGTCCAGAACATCAATAATTCGTACCTTGGCCAATAATTTAGGATTTACTTGCCTTTTCTGTGTAGTTCAGCTTAGGAGAGAGTATTGTTTCAAACCTCTCGTTGCACAGAAGTGTCAATTTAAAAATTTAATGGTCTTTACTTTTCCTAACAGATGGTATTATAACTAAATAATTTCAAAGCATACAATTTAATATTTAAGGAAATAATTGTCTCTGTTTCATAACAAATGATACCTACAATACCCATATCAGATTTAAGAGGGTTTCCAAGATTATCAAAGCTTCTCAAAACTACCAGTCTCTACTCTTTACTAATGACTTTCTCTACCCAGTCTTACAGCTTCTTTCCACATACCAAAATAATTCTATGATCTTGAGCAAAGGATGCCATTTTATTAATGACACTTTAACGATGTCATTTTATTAATGACATTGCCTGTTATCTCAGACTTTCTATTACTTCTATCCTTACTGATCAAGGAAACATTGAATATGTGATCTAATAAAGTCTTTGAACCAGTCAGACATATGGCAAAATGGAATGTGCTCTGATGAGAACTAGAAATAGAATAGAAACTACCATGGGATTTATCTTTGTAAAATCCTACCAGTTACACAAAGTGCTGCAAGTGCTAGTAGAAAAGGAATAGAGAATCTATAAAAAAACCCACATATTAAGGTCCTCTGTTTTATGACAAAAGCAACTCTGCAATGAAGAAGGAAAGCATGGTCTTATAAAAAATGTGCTTTAGCCATTGGATATTTATATAGAGAAAAAGTACCTTGACATTTACCTAATGTCACACACAAAAATCAATTCCAGGGTCCAATATAATAGCCACTAGTCATCAGTTGTTGAAAAACAAATTAAAAAGTCAATTCTTTAGTCACACTAGTCACATTTAAGTACTCAGTCAGTACATGTGTGTAGATATACTCCATGGGGACAGAGCAGGTCAGAACATTTTAATCATCTCAGAAATACCCTGCAGTAGGCAACAGTGTGTTTACTAGGACACAAAAAGTGCTAACAATAAAGGAAAAATTTATAGACATATTACAAGTGAAAATTAGAAACTTCTGTTCATATATTTTACCTTCATGAAATTATAAAAATGAAAAGAATTTTAGTGCTGTGAAACTATAAAGCCACCATTATATAATTGGACATCATTTATTTAATGTGATAAGTGACGTATTTTACATAAATTAATTTGCTATTGTCCCATTTAATAGTAGAGAGTTAGATTCAGGCCCACTTCTATTTTCAATATGTCTGAGAATTTTACTAGTACTAGTACAGACAATGTGTGTTACATTATCATGTTATTCAATAAATTAATAAACTTAAATTTGTTTATTAGTTTAAGATAATCATTATTCAGGCCCAGATTGGTTCCTCCCCAAGTTTATGCCATCTTATTAAATAGCATTACCATTCATTTCATCTAGTTGCTAAGTTAAAAATCTAGTAGTCATCCATGAGTTTTCTTTCTCTCACACACACACTTAATCCATTTCTGGATGTCCTTAAGGACACCACCCACATTCACTACCAGGTTTATCTATCAATAGAAAAACTTTTGAAGTAATAATCCAGATTTAAGATTTCAGCAGAATTTGTTTTTCCCTCAGGCACTCTTGATAGGCCTATAATGAAAAACAAGAGAAGATGGTCAGAAGCCAAAATTTCAAACATTTCAAAATTCAATTTGTGCCATATTGTTCTTAACATGCTAAATCTTCTACCACTCGACAGTGAATTTATTATATGTTTAAAGAGGTTGTGCAGATGCCTGCTCTGCTTGGTTTTCAGCAGTACTGAGAGGCTGAGATGAGTAAAACTCACCTCACGGGAGAGCACATCAGAGAAAGGACTTGAGGCAGTACGTGCGCAGAAGCTCTTTACTCTGGGACAAGATGAGATGAGAGAGAACCACTCTCTGATGGAAGCCCAGAAAGAGGGACTGGGTACACCTCCACGTGAAGGAGTGTGGCACGACTTTCTGAGGCTGTGACAACACCAGATTATCTCAAAATATCTCAACCCCAGATTATCTCAAAATTCTTTTCATTTTCATATCTCAGGATATCACTGCTGCTAGTTTTGTGCTGGTTTTGATCATCACTAAAGACCTGATGTCACTGTTTGGTCTCAGGACAAAATTCTTTGAGTCTTTGGTTTTTGCCATTGTTTCTTTCAAGTAGTAGCTTTCAGCAGTTTTCTTCATCTAATTGTTTAATATCAATAATAATATTAGACAATATCTATTGCTTACTGTATGCCAGGCTCTGTTTAAAGTGCTTCACTTTCATTGAACACCCGCTTCTCCCAACAACTCTAGGAAGTAGGTACAGTCGGCCTTTCCTATCCATGGGTTCCACATCCTCTGATTCAACCAACCTCAAGCTTAAAATATTCTTTAAAAATTTTCCAGAAATTTCCAAAAACTTAATTTCCTGCCCACCAGCAACTATTTACCTTGCATTTACTACTATTTACGTAGTGTTACCTTGTATTTTATATTATAAGTAATCCAGAGATGATTTAAAGTATCTGGAAGGATGGGTGTTGGCTATACGCAAATACTATGCCATTTTATGTAAAGGACTTGATTTTGGTATCTGAGGGTGTCTTGGAGCCAATCGCCTATGGATACCAAGGGACGACACTACTATAATTGTCCCGTTTTAAAGATATTGAAACTGAAGAATAGAGGGAGTTAAGTAATTTACCCAGAATTACGCAGTGAATGACAGAGCTTGGGTTAGAACCTAGGCGTCTAACTTCAGAATCCGAGTTCTTAATCATTTACAGGGATTTAAATGTAAATGAGAGGTCAAGCAGGCAAGAATAGGTGTATGGATTGGACTGGCTAAGTCTAAAGTAGGGAGTTGTGGAAATCTCTGGCAAATTGGAAGGGTTTGGCCAACTCACTAACAAGTCATACTAGTTATTGGAATTTATTAAAGTGAAAACAGTCTCAAGGGCTTACACTTTATCTAAGCTGCTTAGTTTCAGATAGGAACAGAAACTTTTCTTTTCCAAGTTTCCTAAAAAATTTAGTCCCTCATCTTACTTCTACCCTAATGAAATGCTAAACTCTGAACACTCAGATATAAGGTTTCTGTGAGCTCTGAAGTTCCTGGGTTTAGTCTGAACTATACTGTAGGCTCCTTTGAATGTGCTAAGGTCTCTCTTTTAAGCTTTTGGAATTTTCTTTTTCTCTTTGATATTCTTAAATTTCACTGTAGTGTGTCCAGGCATAGTTTGCTTTTTTTCCTTTTCTTCCCTCTTTGCCATGCTATGAACCCTTTCAATCTGAGACTTTTATTCATATATATATATATATATATATATATATATATATATATATATATATATACACACATATACCCCACATCTTCTTTATCCATTCATCTGTTGATGGACATTTAGGTCACTTCCATGTCTTGGCTATTTGTAAGTAGTGCTGCTATGAACATTAAGGTGCATGTATATTTTCGGATTATGGTTTTCTCTGGATATATGTCCAGAAGCGAGATTGCAGGATCATATGGAAATTCTATTTTTAGTTTTTTAAGGAACTTCCATACTGTTCTCCATAGTAGTTGTACCAATTTACCTTCCCACCAACAATGTAGGAGGGTTCCTTTTTCTCCACACCCTCTCCAGCACTTATTATTTGTAGACTTTTTAATGATGGCCATTCTAACTGGTGTGAGGTGATACCTCTTGTAGTTTTGATTTGCATTTCTCTAATAATAAGCGATATTGCTGAGAAATGTTACTTGATTATTTCCTCCTCTCAATTTTTTATTTGTCTTACTTTCTAAGAATATTATTTAGGATGTTTCATTTATGTTTCTCTCCAACATATCACTAAATTCTTCTTTAAGTTTTCTATGTACTTATCCTTTTCTGATTTCTTCTGGAATATTTCTTAAACTAAACTTCCAATTTGAGACTTAATGGATTATTTATCTACATAACCTATTACATTCTTTATTTAATTTACTACACATTTCTGCTTCGTTCTTCTTATGGTTTCTTATCCTTCTTGCATATTTTAAACAACTTATCTTTTCTAGTTATTATGCTAAATTATATTATTTGGTTATTTATTCTACTTTCTCTGCTTCCACTGGAATATGAATTCCAGTTTATTTGTAGTTTTGAAATAGTTGTGCTCTTTGTCTCTCTCTGTCTCTCTCCCTCTCTGTGTGCCTGTGAGGTCGTATTCCCTTGGGGTTATTGGATAATCTATCTGGAAATGCATTAGGGGGAAGGGAACCGGATCCTGTAGTCATTTTTGGTTCAGCATTTCGGTAGAAACTGGAACTGAAGTCTCTCTTCTACTCTTTCTATTCAATTTGCCAGATATGATAGAGAACATGTGCTCTGACTACAAAGCAATAAATTTAGAAGTTAATAATAAAAATATAAATAAAATTAACTTGTACTTGGAAATTTTAAAAAATTGCCAAATAACTCATGTTAGAAAGAAACCAAAACTAAATTTAAAAGAATTAGAAGTGTGTGATAATAAAACACACCTCAAAATGCGTAGGGCTGTATAAGCCATGCCTTAAGGGAACATTATTGTTTTGTATATATATTAGAAAGTCAGAAAGTCTGTAAATTAATGAGCTAAGTGTCCAACTTATGAATTTGGAAAATGAGTAACAAAATATACCTAAATGTAGTATAAAGAAAGAGAAAATAAAACAACAGCATAAATTATAACATAAAAAAGCAAAGATACAATTGAGTATCAAAAATGTATTGATAATAGGGCTTCCCTGGTGGCGCAGTGGTTGAGAGTCCGCCTGCCGAGGCAGGGGACACGGGTTTGTGCCCCGGTCCAGGAAGATCCCACGTGCTGCGGAGCGGCTGGGCCCGTGAGCCATGGCCGCTAAGCCTGCAAGTCCGGAGCCTGTGCTCCGCAACGGGAGAGGCCACAACAGTGAGAGGCCCGCGTACCTCAAAAAAAAAAAATGTATTGATAATAAAGTAGGGGTGAAGTACGCAAGATGGCAGAATAAGAAGCTCCAGACCCTCCTCCCTCCCTCAGAGAAACAAATTCAACAATACATGAACCAATTCCTCAACAACTATAGAATATCAGTTTTGAAAATTTATTTAAAATAGACAAGTACTTTGAGAACTGTAACTTATCAAATCAGAATTAAGAAGCAATTAATAGTTCTGGAACTACTAAAGAATTGAAGTAATAATCACACAAAAATATTCCCAAAATAAAAGCTTAGGCCCAGATAGTCTCATTGTCCATTTTATTAAACTTTCAAAGAGTGGGTAATTCCTGTTAGGAAAATTGGAAGTTTTAGGATAAAAGTGACTGTTCTATAACCATGTTAATAAGTAAAGACCAGAGGTGGCTTTAACCATATTGAGTTGGTCAGTGACAACTCACTTCAGTCAACCTGTATCTGAAAGCCAACACTAAGTAACAGTCTTGCACTTTTGAATGTTAGTCAATTGGCAACAGATCCACTACAAATCATGCATGTAAAACTGACGTTGACGTATCCCTACCTGTGTGATCAACAACAAAAAACACACTTAGGTAACTAACAGAAAACACACTGCAAAGATTGATAGTAACCTACTTCTGTAACCAATATAAACCATGCTCTAAGAATGACTACAACCCACTTCTGCCCCATGCCCAATAAAACACAAAACAAACTCTTTGCCAAAATTCTGTATTTCAGAGCAGCAGTTTACTTCTCTAGTTTTGAAATAGTTGAACTGGTATGACTTCCATAGTTCTGTGGATGCTTAAACAAATAAGCATGTGTTAACCAGAAACCCTGTGCCCAAATTCCATTTGTTCTTCAAATTTGCTGCCAGGTGAGCCTGATTTAAATGAGCCCTCAATTTGTAGCATTTTTGTTGCTAACTTTTTTTTTTTACACTACCGTTTATAACCAGTAGGTCTTTATATAACATAAGGCAATCAGGCCTAAAATCATGGTATATGACAATTAGGCCTTCTGGTTTGGAGGAGTATCATATGGTAAAGAAAACTAGCGAGAGGCCTTTGTATAAAGTCATTCAATTTTTTGTTGCAATATTTGATAAATATTTTTTCAGTTAATCTGCTTATTATTTTCTTTCCCTTTTGTCTGACTATTTGCACAAAGTCTGATCTCATGTATTTTTGTTTTGCCCTGGATTGTTTTGTGTTAAACATACAAGAGAACGCTTCATGGGGAAGCTAGGAAAAGAACACTAGCAGATCAACAATCTTCACAGGCTGTAATGACTAAAGCCTTTAAGCAAGGACTCCTCATACAGTAGAAAAACAAGTCCTTGAAGGTATTCGGAGTTGGCCCCACATTCAGAGAAGAGACAGTGAGGACAATCAAGTAGTAAAATGCATGGGGTTAAGCTAATACTAGACAGTTTCAAATTGTCACCTGACAGACTCTTCCATGAGGTGACCTGTCATATTTGGGACACATTGACCTTCTTAGTAAACAAACACTAAGAAGAAATCTTTTCTAGGATAGCAAAGAATATGACCAATTAATACCTCATATGTAATTTTATTTCCTTCATCAGGCCTGGAAAATCTTCCAGGGAGCCTTCCAGTTCCCTTTTATAGTATTTTAATTGTCCCTGTTTTCTCATAGTCATCTAATGTTAACTAATAATTATTGTCCAGAGTATTAAATGATTCTCCATAATCCTTGTCCCAGTAAATGATATAACAAATGACTCAAAGCCAAAAACTAGGGTAAAATCATGCTGACTGAAGCTCAATGAAAAATCAGAATTCTGCAAACAAAACCACATTTTCAAGGGGAAACAACAAAAATGGCGGAAAGCTGGACGGTCCCTAAAGGTCTCATAAGCAGCTTTGGTTGGTGGAGAATGAAATGGGAATTTTATAAGCTCCCACACTTCTAAGAAATTGTTGATATTCCATTACCATGGGTGGTATGACACAAAATATATGTTAGTATTTGCCTTGTGGTATGCATATAGCTTCAAAAACCTTTGGAATTTCCTGACTGATCAAAGTGTTTTTTGTTACTCATAATAAGCCTGTTTTGACAATGAGGTTGAGCTAACAAGGTGACTCATGGTGGGCCCACAGAAAGTTTCAACAGAAGGGCCGGCCAAACACATAAGAGGGTTGGAACTTTCAGTCCCATCTCCCAAACTCTGAGGACAAAAGGGGAGCTGGAGACTGAATTTAATCATGTGGTTAATAATTTAATCAATATATAGCTATTTAATGAGGCCTCAGTAAAAACTCTTGAACAAGGTGATTCAGAGAGCTTCCAGGTTGAAGAGCACATTGATGTTTCGGGAGGGGTGTGTGCCTGGATTCCAGGAGGAGAGAGAACATGAAAGTCCTTCACCTCCCCTCTCCCTGTACAACCTTGTCCTATGTTTCTGTCCCATTGAGCTAATCTTGAGTTTTATCCTTTATAATAAAACTGTAATCTTAAGTATAGCACTTCCCTGAGTTTTGTGAGTTTTTCTCGAAGGGGCAAGTGTTGTGAGAACTCCTAAATTTGTAGCAAGTCATACAGGAGTGCCAAAGGACATAGGACTTCGAACTGTGTCTGAAGTGGGGGCAGTTTTGTGGGACTGAGCTCACTAACCTGTGTGGTCTGTGCTAACTCCGGGTAGTTAGTGCCAGAATTGAACCAAATTGTAGGGCACCCAGTTGAGGGCAAAGAATTAGTGTAAGATGTGATCTTAAACCTGTTTAGTTAATCAATGACAGCCTCTGCAAACACACCTTTGAAAGCCAGCCAGTCAGTGACAGCCTCACATTATGAGAGTTAGCCAATTTTCAGGGGATCCACTCCAAGCTGTGTCCCACTCCCACCTCTGTAACCAACACTAACCATGCTCTGTAACATTGACATCAACCCACTCCTGTCCGCATATCCATCATAACCCAAAGCAAATCTTCCCCAAAAGACCATAGGTCATCAGCCATTTGTTCTGTCCAGTGTGACTGTGCCTGACCACTATAGCTCTCTGTTTGTTAAATAAGGCATAAATTCAGCTTTTCACCAAGAGATATTGAATGATGGTCTGATGTTTTGACACTTATGTAAACTCTTTCACGGATTGTGAAAGAAGAAATACTCCTCAGCTTATTCTAAGTGGTCAGTATAATTTTTAAAACAGTCAGAAAATTATAATACAAGAAAAGAGCATTACATACCTATTTACCTAATAACTATAGATGCAAAATTCTTAAACAAAATATTTTAGCAGTTCCAATATAGCAGTGTAGTAAAAAAATACATTATGGGTAAGTTCGGTTTGCCCAGGTATGTAAAGATAGCTCCATATATACATTAACGGATTACATCATATCAATAAATACAGAAAAACATTTGACAATAATGTAAAAACATGCCTAAAATTTAAATCTTTGTAAACTGGGAATAGGAGGCAACTTCTTCAAGTTGATAAAAATAATTTATGAAAAACCTATATCAATTATGATCCAAAATGGGGAAATTTTAGAAGCATTTAGTTTAAAATTAGGACAAACTTCACTTTTATTCAATGTGCATTTGAGCTCAAAATGCAAAAGATGATAGAAGAGCATTACTATCTAAGGAATGAAATGGAGAAAAAGTCATAAATGGCAGATGATATAATTTTTTTACATAGAAAACCCAAAGAAACTACACATAAATCATTAGAGAAAACAGGAAAATTTAGAAAGACAGATGGATATAAGATTAATATATAAAAATCGATTATATCTGCATATACTAGTTATCAGCTGAGAGATCATTAAACTTTTGTGATTGATCACTATGTGACTTCTAGAATATAGGTTAAACTGAGTGGCAATGAAATCTTTTTTAAAAGACTTCCAGTTCAATACACTTATTTGTTTAAATTAGGTTTTTAAAATCACTTATTGCTTATAAAATTTAAATCTAGGAATTGGAATGATTCTACCAATAGGTAATATTCATCAATAGGTAAATAAATAATTGAAAGAAAAAATATTTCATCTCATTTAGAAATGCATTTTAATAATCATTTATGTTTACTATGATATATCAAATACTGTAATATTTTTTGTTTGATTTTATGTCATAATATTTATAATAATAAGTCTAATGATAACTCCAATCACTTCAGTAAACCCAAACGCCATTCACTCTTTTCTTTGCCCAGAGGGACCACCACCCTTTGTGCTCCAATTACCTCATCTGGGGCTTGGAAAGTGCCCCAGGCAGAAAGCTAAGGTGAACTTGGGGGCAATTCATATGTTTCCTTTCTTTCAAGGATCACAGCCCTGAGCTATCTGGAGTCCAGTTCTTAAAAACAGTTGCTTCATATAATTTGTCCAGATTTATAGTTATTTGCTCAAAGGTAAACTGATACCTGTTAACTCCCTTATGGCTGCAAGCAGAAATTCACAGTAATGTTTTTACGTGTCACTCTTTATAGTACTCTAAAAATTACATCCTTTTCAGATATTTAATTTATGATGAAAAATTTTAGATGCAAACCTAAAAATGTGCAAGGGTTTGAGTTGCAGAGACTAAGGTGGGGAATTGTGAGATCTATTTGTATATTTTTACTTGTGATACAGATAAAATCAGTAGGCTCTGGGATATGACATCCTGAAAATTAGAAGAGAAGTCCTATGCTAGAAATTAAGATTTTGGAGCTGTTGGCTCCATTCTGGAGTCTCAAAGTAGATGAAATCACCTGATCAGAGGCAGTTTATTACGGAAAAAGAAGAGTACGTAGAAGTGAGTTCTGAGGTACTCCAATGTTTAGCTGTTATTCAAGGAGGTACCAGAGAAAAAGACAAGGAATAAGGAGAAAGAAAGGTAGAAGAAAAAAATATGAAAACGCAGCTTATAAAAGCCAAGAAAATTTTATTTAAGAAAGATGAGTGATCCACTGTCTTAAAAGTGTAATGAGATCAAGAAAGACAGACTGAAAGGAGGCCACTGGATCTAAAGTGTACAATAGTCCTGAGTGTATTTAAATTGAGATGCTAAGTTTTCAGAAGGGAGTGTGGAGATTCAGAAAGGATAGCACCACACGCAAAATTGCTTAATGGCACAGCAGGATGTGGTCCAAAGCACACATGGCAAGACTGGCCTTAGATGGAGTTTTGGCAGCATTGCTTCTAGAGGGATTAAAAACAGCTTTCCTTAACCCTCTCTAATCTACTTAGGTGACTAGATATAATCAAGCGCATTCTTAACGTCAAGTATATATTTTTTTAACAAAGGGGGAACTAACCTATTTTTTGAGTCAAAAAAAATGCAGCATCACTACACATGCCTCCTATTTTCCACCCTGGTTCCAGTGCAGGGTGTGTTAGCAGGCCAGGATTCTTTCCCTGGTTGTCTTGACTTTATCTAACTGTTTTTGTTTTTGTTTGCCAAGCTTCTGTTCAGAGAAATTCATGAGGGTCGGGTTGGATTGAAGGGCATTGTTCCAACAAGAAGAAAGCGCCAACTACAGCAGTCTCATCCGACTATGGTTCTTTTGTAAAATTTTTATCCTCCTTTATCCTGCCAGCTCCTGCATTTTACAGTAAGTTAAGCTTTCCACTAGCTCCATCTCTCCCAAGTGTTGTAATAGAAGTGGAAGCTCACTTCTCAGTGACTCATTTCCAACTTAAGGAAGCAGGGAAAATAGTCATTATCAGATCAACAGGTTTATCTTGCTTAAGGAGACAAAATTTAATACATAGAAATAAAACCATTAAGCTAGATATGTTTAGGATTTATTTATTAATTTCAATGTATTTTAAATCAAATATGGGGCTCTTATGTTCTTATGAAGGAGAAATATTCATAAATGATATTTTGTGTCAAAAGAGCATGGATTTATACATTTGGTGATGGAAAGTTTAGGTGGATCCCATTTTATTGCTACTGTCTTCCTTATGAAGTAGGAAGAAAGATAATTTGATAAGAACTAAGAAAGCTGAGGCATAATGCTGAAGTTGAAGGGGATGGAATGAGTTTAAAAGGTACTCCCCCAAATTAAGAGAGACATAACTAGAAAGACAGTGAGGAACTACTTGACATTGTTCATTAAGTTGTATTGATACCAATCTTCTGTCTGTTTTATTCCTCCCCCTCCATCCCCAAGGTGCTCAGCAGGCTGCAATTAGGAAGAGAGAAAGCAGATACTTGGAATCCTAAAAACTAGGTGTTTTTCAGGTGCAGTTAATGAAAGAATATAGTGGCAATATGGTTCAAGGTATTGACTAGAGATTAATAAAAACAAGAGAGGGCTTCTGCACTTGAGGCAAGTAGAGTGCCCCAAAAAGAGAATAAGATGGCAGGCAGGCAAGATTAGCAGCAAAATGGAAGTATAGCCAAGATATTGTATGCAGAGAGTGGATGTCAAAAACTGTGAAATGTTCGAGATCTAACCCTGTGTGCCATGCTTTTCTGAATGTACATGGAAGACACAGACTCTTGGTTTGGAGATAAATAATGATCGATTACTCACAGGAATAAAATTAGCCAGAATACATATATTCAATTTTGTACCGGTTCTCCAGGCCCCAATTTCCACAAGGCAACACAAAGGGCCAGATGATACCTATAAATGCAGTGGGTTGATTACAGGAGAGGAAAGTTGAATTTAAGGAATCCGAAAGTTTTATAATGGTCAGTGAGCATGCCTGCCCTTTGTTCTGGAAGAAGATACTGTATTCATTACACTGGATGGTACACACAACTGTCCTTTGCTCTGGAGGGAGACACTATCTTTCAAGATGGTAAGCAAACACGCTCCTTGTTCTGGAGGGAGACTCTTTCTCTCTTTGGAGCATTTTCTATATACCCATTCTTTTAAAGATAGTTCAGAACAAAGGGCAATCAGTACCTCACTTTCAAGATGTGCAGAAATGTGAGACAACCATGGAGACTTGTCTTCTGACAGTGGGAATCTGATTTATGGATTTTGTGAGAAAAACAATTTCAGGTGATGACAATTTCTTGACTGTGGTTTTGGGAGCTCATGGCTGGGAAGTAAATGAATCAGGAGTTGGATATGTTACTTATTTGAATATTGGAATTTCCTAGGATGATGGCAAAGGTTTGAGTTGAAAGGAAAGTAGTAAAGTCTTCAATGATAAGTATAAGACATAATGTATAATAATATATTATACAGCAGAAACTAACACAACAATGTAAAGCAATTATACTCCAATAAAATGTTAATAAAATAATAATATATTATACATACCATATGCATAAGTATAGGACATATAGGACATAAACAACAGGGGTTAGAAAAGTAGAGTCTTACAGCTAGATGGTGTAGCCTCAAACAGGGATTTAAGACAGTGAGTATAAGCAACTGCATGAAGAAAATGGTTTTTACACTAAGCAAGTTGAAAGATGAAGGCAAAAAAAAAATCGTTTTGAAATATCACCATTGTCCTAATTCTCAAGCTTCAGTGGATGTTTCTAATAAAATCCATGGAAGATAATCATTTAGGAAACTGATAACCAGTTAGCACATCATCCTGTGTCTAAAGACTGAAACAGATTCAGCTGAAATGCCCGTGCAACAATGAGTAGAAGACATTGCAAACCTACCCAACTCTAAAGTACTTCTGGAAGTATTCCGTGTTGTAATCATTCTCTGTGTACTGCTTAAAAGAAGAATAATTCGTTCATTTATTCCCTCATGGAAACAATATAGATCTAAGTAAAGGACCAATATATTTCATTTGTTAAGAACCCAGGCTTTAGAGTTAGGCAGAACTAACTTTTTATCCCATGTCTGCCACTTAATTCTTGTTTAACCTAGAGGAAATCAATTAAAGTTTCTACATTTAGTTTCTTTATCTATAAAATGAGATGATGAGAGGAGAATGATGATGGTGATGATGGTGATGATAATTGTGATAATCACAATTATAATTGTGTGTTTTAGAATTAAATGAGACAAAATATAAATGTCTTGATAACTAGAAAATCCATGAATAGTAATTATTTTCACTGTTATCATTTTATTACTATGCTGATGTAGAGTTCGTCTTGTCAACAGACAGATATACCTTCACCACTCAAATCAGAAGATTTGGTATTTGTCTCTAAGTAATCTTAAATCATACCTGAAATTATAGTGATTCCTCCTAACTTGGAGTACTGCATTAGCATTTCCATCTCACTTTAAATCAGTTTAGATCAATTTAGCAGGTTAAATGAGTTTTAAGACCTATTCCTGTTCTGGGTTCTTGGAATAAATACATGAAGAAGTTAACTATCCCTACTCATAAAGAATCCAAAGTTTATCACATGCTATGACGCAGATGTTACCTCTTAGAACACCTTTAGTTGATTCAGAGTAACCACCTGAAAAGGACTCCAAGACCACAGGAAAAAAAAAAAAAAAATCACCATGTTTGTTTTGAGAGTTTGCCAAAGACTAGAGGAAGGTTGAATGCATCCTAAGCCAGATACGAGCAGAATGACATAACATTTAACTTTACCTGCTGAGAATGGGTGCTTTACTGAGAATTTGGTATTTGAGTTGAACCTGGAAAAAAAAATTGAGTAGGATTAGAGAAGAAAAGTCAGAAAAGCATTTCAAGCAGAGAGACAATAATAAACAGAGACATGCGTGAGATAGAAAGGATGTCAAATGCTTGGGAAATAGTGTCTTGAAAACATGGAGAGTACTTGTAGCAGTAAGATGGGAATGTACAGTAAATGGACTTGAATGACATGCCAAGGATTTGGACTTTGTCATGAGGTAATGAGAGGTACCAATGAAATTTAAACAATAAACACATGAACAGATGGGCATTTAAGATTACTGGCGACAGAGTATGCAATATATTTAGAGGAGTAGATGCTGAAGATGAAATTAGATACGAAAATATTCAGGTAAGAGATGGGTAAGATCAATAAGTAGAACAGGTGATGAGTTCAGCCTCGAAACAGATTATCACTGTTGTGGACAATTAGATATGGAACTATAAAAGTAAAGGTAGAGGGCTTCCCTGGTGGCTCAGTGGTTGAGAGTCCGCCTGCCGATGCAGGGGACACGGGTTCGTGCCCCGGTCCGGGAAGATCCCACATGCTGCAGAGTGGCTGGGCCCGTGAGCCATGGCCGCTGGGCCTGCGCGTCTGGAGCCTGTGCTCCGGCAAAGGGAGAGGCCACAACAGTGAGAGGCCCGTGTACCGCAAAAAAATAATAATAATAATAAAAAAGTAAAGGTACATAATACACTTTTCACATATTCAACGAAACAAAATAGCATTAATAAATTTGGTTTTGGACATGTTGAATTTTCAACCTTCTGCTGCAACTTTATGGAGAGTCAATCATGTTCTAGGTCAGTGTCGGCAAACTTTTTGTTAAAGAACCCTATAGTAAATGTTTTAGGTGTGGCATGCCACGTGTTCTCTGTCACAACTACTCAGCTCTGCCACTGCAGTGAGAAAGCAGCATAACAATGAATGAGCCTGGCTTTACTCCAGTAAAACTTAATTTGCAAAACAGGTGGTCAGCCCAGGAACCTGTAGTTGAAGTGATGCTTGAAGATGTGAATCAGTCTAAGTTCACCGAGAAAAAATAAATTTAAAGAGGGAATCGAGTTTTTTTGTGGAAGGTTGGGAAAGAGGAAATCATCAAAAACACCGGAAGAGAGTTGTCAGACATGTAGGGAATTAATCAGCAAAGATCTGGGTCGTGGAAAAGGAAAGATAGCATTTCCAGGAGAAAGGAGTGGTCACTGGCGCTCCATGTTTTAAGTGTGCCAAAGTAACTTCATCAGGGAGTGAATGATTCCGTCAGGCGAGTGGAACTTATATTTTCTAGGATAATCCAAAATAGAAAAAATATTTAAAGTAGTACTTTTAGTTGTGCTCAATGAGTGGATTACAAGAGTGATCTTCCTCCAGTGTTGACCACATAAGATCAAAATTAGGAGGATGAAGAGTGGGGGTAGTGTACAGATGTTTAGTATGACAGGACGCTGCCGTGGTGACTATTATAGAGTGATCAGATACTGATATGATGAGGTCCAATTGGCTGGTGCCTATTTTGTGATTCTGTTTCACATCAGATCACAGACCTAAAAAAAGAAAATTTGCAATACAAACAGCGCTATTAATTATCTGGTGTAAACTCTCATAAAATTATTTAAGAACTGTATCATATTTTTTCTGAAGCATTCCCAAAATGATATTGCTTTTTTTTCCTGAAACTACATTCCCCTCACTTCTTATTTTTCCTGGTGGAATAGGACTCAGAGAATTTGTTAGGAGTAGTAAAAGAATGAAAAAATGCTAGAAACAATATACTGTAAAAATACTTGCGAGTGTTAAACCGAGCTGGACAAAGAAAAGAGAATATATAAATCAATAATCAAGAGCTAGTTAAAATTACATATATTTCCTTCCTGAAGAATGTATGGCTTCTGTTCAAGATTTCAAGATTTGTATTGTGTACCTAAAGGAAGCCTTAATCCTACATCCTATTTGTGGTCATGCTTTCATGGGAACTAAAGGCAACACATAATAAGCAAATAACAATTCTGATTGCTTCATCTTCCAAACCTTATAAAAATGAATATTATTTACTAAGGTTTACTTAGCCACAACTCCCATTGGCTTTAGTGGGAGTTTTGCCATGGCTAAAGACCACAAATAAGGTCCATGTTTCTGGTAATAAAAAGACTGCCCTGTTACTGTGGAGAAACTGTTAAACCACAGAGTGAAAGAAAACAGTTTCATGTCACTGGAGAAGTCTCCAAGTTGACTTCCATTAAAATGTAACCTTATAGTAGGATGTGGATGATTAGAAAGTACTTAGGATAAAGGACAAAGGTTACTTTCCCAAAAGAGAAATTGTGTTCAAGTGAATGGAGACTGTAGATGGGACGCCTAGGGATACTGGCTCCTTTCCCATTCTGACACTTACTTGACTTGTCTTCTTTGGCAAGTTATATGCAGGTCCTCCCTCTTGCCTGGTCCCATGTGCCAAATCTGGGCCCTGGTCATCTCACAGCTGGACTACCCTTACCTTTCCTCCTAACAATCCCTGCTTCCTGCATTTCTACGCTCCAATCAGTCAAATACTCTCCTACTCATGTTATCTTCATTCCTTGTCATTCAGTTCAGGTTGCTCTTCTCTTTAAAAATCCCTCAGCAATTTCCCATCCTTATTTTTTTCATCTTTGTCTTTCAGTTCCTCAATGACCAAAACCTGTCATCTGTTCATCCTTACCAAACTTGTCTATTCAAGTGGGAATGCTGACAAATTCAACAGAGAATATGCATTGAGAAAAGTCAGCCCTTCTGCAATTGAAAAATAAGTGTCAGTCAAGTTGGGATTCTGTCATGTGGGAAAATAAGTATCCCAAAGCAATTTGTTAGATTTTTTTCATTCTTTTTATCTTAATGTCAAAGAAGAAGAGTTTTAGCTAGGTCTGATTACCCAAAGCCTTTCTTTGTTTTTCCACATAATTAAAGCCATAGAGGTTTTTTTAGCTGGAATGGACTTTTTTTATTATCTAGTCTGTGGTTTGAAACTGTTACTGTTTTCACAGCAAAATTATTTGTTAAAGACACATCTTATACAAAAAAAAAATTTAAAGGAAGTTGTTACATTGAACCTGTGTAAGAGTCCCTGAGTACTACTCACCCTGTTCCTATACAGGTCCTGAGAGGTTGCTTGGGGCCATAAGGACTTCACCAGTATATTCCAGCTTCCTCAATTTACAACTGAGAAAACTGAAGCTCAGACAGTAAATTTTTTCAGAGCTATAGTTAAAGGCAAAGCTGCTGCCCTAGATTTCAGTGTCCTGATTCTGAGTATCTAGGGCTTCTTCCACTATTGTCTTTATAACTACTCTTCTTTATTGTTTCTTTGGGAAACCATCTGTCCAGGTTGAATGATTCTGTGATGGATTTTAGCGTAAATCATGGGAATAAGTCCATTACCTTTAGTGGAGTTCTACGATGTCTATACAAAATGGCTCAGACCTTCTCTGATCACCAAGCCAGTAACACAAATTCAGGAGCTTTATTGGGCCTATTAATTATTTTAGCAAAGCAATGATTGAAATAGAAGTTACTAGTCTTTGTGAAAAGAATCATGAATAAATATTCTACCTATAAAATATATGACTTAATGATCAAATTTATAATATAAGGCTATTTGAGAATTATTTACATGGATGAGAAAAAGAACTATTTAGGTATGAATAGTCTCCTGTCAGGCCCAACCCTAACTTTATGGGGCACAAGCACAGGGCAAAACTTTATATATATCAAGTATTTTAAGGTTGTAAGTCAAGCTAGGCCCATAACCATGCCTGAGTCCCTGTCCTCCCATCTACCTTCCCCTGCTCTCTGAGGATTGCTCTTTCAGCCCTGAGACTTCAGGAGTCCTCGGCTCTGTCCTGAACCAATCTTCATTCTATGGATAGGTCTTCTGGGGCAGGGTACGGTGGAAACTGAGGGTGAGCCCAGGACTTCTGGACAGTGTCTAGATCTATTAGAACCCCAAATGGGACTGACTTGGTTAGGCTCCCTAGGGATCTGGGATAGATCATCTTCTTTCCTCAAACCCTCGCTTCTCTGACTCAGCACCTCCAGGTTAAGCATCTCCCCAAAATGTCCCTTGTCCTGCGATTCTTGACTTTTACCTTTTTCCCAAGCAGAACTCTTTCAAAAGAGTAATCAGCTCAACACACTGAACAGTCGTTTCTAGACAAGAAATGCTAGAGGTTTTTATGGTTTAATGATGCTGATATTTTATATTTACATACATTTAATAGAGTTTTGTGTGTGAGGAAGAAGAGGAATACTTTGAGTCCCTCTGATTAAGAATGAACAAACAAACATCCTCTTGAAGGGAAACTTCCTGATTATGTAATTTTGGGGCCAGAATATTAGGGATTTTTTCAACTTTGGGCTACAAAGCATTATAGGGGCAATTTGGAAAATAACTTGCTTGTTACATTTTCTTCATAAATGAGGTAAAGAATTGTTTTTAAAAAATCAATTTGGTTTTATAAAAGAAATGATATTCATAATTAGTTTGTTCTGATTGAATCACACATGAGACTTTCATTCCAAAGGAGAACTACTATAATATATAGTTCTTATAAGTATTTCACTCCTAAAATCGCCTTATTGAGTAAAAGAAGAATGCCTTCAACCATCAGCTAAATTCAGTAGCTAACATGAGCATTTAAAAAAGTTTAGACACACCAAAGCATGGTGTTTCAACATTAGAAATAGTTCTGTTTCTGTAATGTTTCCGCTCATGCTGTTATTTTCCACTGACAGGTAAGAGTGAGGTTTTGACACTCTTAATATAACATAGGGTGTTAATCTTATAATCACCCTGTCAGCACTTTCTGTCAGAGTGTTAATGGCCACCTTTCAGCCACTCAGAGGCTCTTGCCAATAAAAATAATACCGGCATTCAGCCAACCAGAAGTTATTCAGCTACTTTTTTCTATTCATTTTTTAAAAGCAATGAATAATTTTTTTTAAAAAAGTACCGGCCTTAGAGGCAGAATATCTCTGTGTCCCACTTCCCTACTTCTGCAGGTCAATTCTTTGCCTGGTAATAAAATTCAAATTTTTTTCTTGGTCTGAATCTTTGCACTACATTTGAGCTATTCAGAGTGTTTCCGTTTTCACATAAATATTCCAAGAAAAAGGCCTATCTTGACTGAAAATATAAAGCATCCTTTCAATGAGATTGAAAGGGACAACTACTTATATACAATTAAGAATCACCAAAGAACCAGTGCATTTGAAAGCAACAACTAATATACCTATATAATAATATATCAAATCATATCATATTATGTTATATTATATTATTATACATTAGAAACCTCTAGAATCCAGTTCATACAGAACTTTGAAATAAAACAAATTAATGAAATGTTCTGGATTTGTTCCTTTATTGAGTTAAAAAAAAAAAGGCCTACAACTTTATCTCTGGCTAATCAGCAAGCAAATAAAAGACTAGGAGGAAAAAAATGAAAAGTTGACTGCTAGGAAAGATTATTCCACCAGCTGACAGTTCCATTCTCTGATGTTCATTTCACTCTTTTGATTTTTCTTTCCTCTAACCTTTTCTTTTCCTTTACCTTCTAAAGACATTCATTTGGGTTTGAGAACTTCCATTCTGTGTTAACTGCTCTCTTCCAACTCATCCAAGTTATACCCAACCACCCTGTATATAGATGTTCTAAATTAGTGCTTTTTGTATGTGTGGCTATATGTGTTTGTAACATCTTTGGCAAGGAAAGAGCTCTATGATGCATAATTTCTTGTTGAAATATCAGGATATTTAACATTACACATACACTTTTCTCAGTGGAATGCCTACGTGTAAATCTACGATTATCATAACCACAAAGATCAGTATGAAAATCTAACATGTAGTGAGCTGAATTTCTCACTTTTTATTTCACCTTAGCTGATGTTCCTTTTATATCTCTTATGTGTTAGGTTTTTTTAAAAAGTGACATTTATGCAATAGTACTATGAGTAGTATTGATTGAAACAAAGAGTTTTTGCAGTAGCTGGACTGATTTGTTTTATGTTAAGAATAAGTCTGTCATCCTTTTCTTTTTAATCATAATACTTTTAGATGGTGTTTTATTTTTCCTAATGGCAGACTGCACATGGAAAATATATCTCCAAGAAATAAAATCCAAAGAAATTCATAATATCCTCTTTTCATTGAGAACTAAGTGAAATGTATCAGCAAATCTTTCACTGGGTTTGGATCTAAAACAGGGAAAACAATGAAGTACCAAGTATAGAAACAATTTTATGAGACATGGGTCACATACTTTTCTGAGAGAAACTCCTTTCCAAAATGCTTATTAAAACAAACTCAAACTAAAATTTGAAACTAAAAACTCAAGTTCAGTTGAAAAAGGAATGGAAATTTAATCAGTCTTGTATTATGTATTATGTTCTGCCTAGACACAGAAGGTAGGAGTGGGAGGAAGTCAATGAATAGAAAATTTAATTGTAAGTTCAGCTGAACTTACCTTCAGCCACTATAGTTGTCTCTAAGAAAATGTATTGAAATCTATATTAAAACTCAGATGTCTCATATGGTAGAATTGCAGTGAAATTATGGTGTATACAAATAATGTGTTTTCTAAGGCATTTTTTTATAGATTAAATTTTTAAGCAGAATAAGATGCTAATGTAATTTCCTTTAAGTCCTTAATTTCATCTGTGAAAAAAGATCAAATAGATGAGGATACCAGAAGAGGATCTGTTTTCCTCAAAATCTTTAGTGTTCTGTGAAAGAAGAGAAAAGGTTACAAAGTTGTGGAAGTAGACATTATTTGGGTCCAAAGTGATGATATGTCATCATTGGGTCACTGAGGAGGTAGAGAGTGGTCAAGATTTACAGTTAGGCGTAGTGGAAACAGATAACCCAAACCACCGGGATAGTATGTGACACTGGTTTTTGTTGTTGTTGTTGTTGTTGTTTTTGAGCTAGCAGTCAACTCTGTTAGACTTAAAGTACTATCAAACATGATCAGCGACTTAAGGACACTCTATTTAATGATCTCAAAGGTCCCTTTACATTATATGACTTGTCTCAGACTATAATTTGTTTTATTCATCAAAGACATTTTATAACTCTGTCAAGTATATACCATTTTTTCTAAATATATGGAGAAAATTTTAGTTTTTTTCTTTTTTTGTCTTTTTTTGAATTACATTAATTAAATGGTATTTTAATTTACATTTCTACTCACTACTTCAAATTTTTAATCAATAATCTGACTATATGCTTGTCAAGGCAGTAGGCACTTAATTAAAAAATAAAATACCTTTATATTCCTTCTCTTTCTCACTATTTCATAACTATCTCATCCTCCAAATGTGACAGACTCTGTTTTCATGGTCACTCATCTTTTTCTTGCTCCTGAATATTCCAGCATTCTGAAGTTCTCATATTCATCTGAGTCAGGTTTTCCAGATACCAGTACACCTGGCATAACATTAGAGAGGTTTGGGGTAGGTGTTTTTCTTTTTCTGCTTAACACATGTTAAATAATAAAAATAAAAAATTCTAATTAATAATAAAAAGTGTCATGTATTTTTGTTCTGTAGCTATATATTGCCATACACAGAAAGAGAAAGTAACAGTAATGGTGAGTATATCACATCGATTGTTTTGTTTGTAAACAAGAACACAAACTGACTCCAGGTTGACTTTACAAAGAGTGACTCCCTTTGAAGGCCATGAGGGGGCTCAGAAGATTAGAGGGAAAGCTGCAGATGAACAGCTTCTCAACTGTCCAGAACCAGTCTTGGTAGCAAGTCTTGCTTGACAGTCTTCCTGGGGAATGGATAAAGTCCACCTCATTCTTTCAGCATTGCTTTACACTGCTTCAGCTTCAGAGTCCCTGGCCTTGCCAGTGTGGGGAAATGCGAAAAGAATGTCCAGTGAACTGAAGGCTCCTTTTGAAGAGGAGGATAGGCACACGGATTTCACGTTCCACCAAGGTGACTTTCAACAAGGGGAGGTTGATCTGCAAATCAAATTATGGTGTTGGGTGGCCAAAACACTAACCCATTACAGTAATATTTATAAGTGAAGCACTAGAGTTTCCCACCAATGGCAAGGAAACTCATATAAAAATGTGATGGTTAGAGCTTCCCTGGTGGCGCAGTGGTTGAGAGTCCGCCTGCCGATGCAGGGGACACGGGTTTGTGCCCCGGTCCGGGAAGATCCCACAGGCTGCGGAGCGGCTGGGCCCATGAGCCATGGCCACTGAGCCAGCGCGTCCGGAGCCTGTGCTCCGGCAAAGGGAGAGGCCACAACAGTGAGAGGCCCGCGTACCGCAAAAAAAAAAAAAAAAAAAAAAATGTGATGGTTAGTTAATGAGAAGAAAAGAGGGGAAAAGAGCTTACTTTTATAGATACTCTAAAACCAACCAAATGAAGTCTTATGTTAACATACTCTAATAACAGCAAAACATTAATGACTCAGAAGTTATAGGTCTAAGTCACTAGGGACTGACTAAAAGGAGCAGGTGTTAAGACATTTACTTAGGCTGATGACGGTTTGCTACTAATTAAATCATTAACTGAGGATTCTGCAACACTTTGGCAGTACTCAACATTCTGGAATCAGTTTCTCATGCCTAGTTTAAAGGATTGCTCTTGCTTTCTTTTTATCATTAAATAAACTCTGCTTAATTAGCAGTTACCTTCTCAAGTTTGCCAAACATAGCTTGGCACTTAGTCTAACTAAACATGGGATAAACTAAGAACAAACTTTAAGAAAATTACTTTACTTTTTTTAATTAAATATACCAGATGGAAATACAAAACAACACAAAACAAAACAAATTAAAAAATAAAATCTCCACAAAGATATCAAAAAGTAATTTTTAAAACTCTAGAACACTTGGGAGAGAAATGTAAAGAGAAATTGAGAAAATTTAGAGAAATGAGGATTCAAAAATGGGTGGATGATATCCGTACCTAATTTATCCTCTTACAAACAAACTTAAAAATTGAAATAAGCAATAGTAAATCCAACTGGTTTTTAGTTATACTCCAGAACGTAGCACTATAATATGTCATAAACAGAGAGCAAAACTTTCCTCCCTCACCTAGCTGATCCAACTAAAGAAAACTCTTAAACTTCCCAAGTCTCAGAATCTAGTTTGCATAATATATCATCAGGAAATAAAACTGACTTATGAAACCACTAACTGAAAAGTGACAGAGACAATACTAGTCATCAATTGATGACTAGTCAATCAATTGATGAGTACTCAGAAAGAGGATCTGTGTTGTGAGGCTTGGAAAGAAATTAAAAATGGCCCCTGTTCTCAGAGTTTAAAATCCATTTCAGGGAGATAAGACTGACTTTGGAAAAACACAATTAACTAAACAAGACAAAAACCAGGAAGTACTTAAGTTGTGCAAGAAAGTAGGAAATTGAATTGAAGTTTGAGGATGAGATAAGGTTTTAGAAGATGGACAGTAGTGAAGTGAACATCGCAGGGAAGACAAAGGTAGTCATAAATGTGGTGCCAGGCAGGCGCATCAATTGTATCTGGGAACAGGAGTTCTGGAGAAGAAGGGTCAGGATACCACGGGTGTGGGATAGGAGAACTTTTTGTTTTGGTGAACATATAGAAAATTCACCTGACCAGATAAGGAGGTCTTAAGAATGACAGAAAATGGTGTTGATTGGTTGGGGTTACATAATGGAAAGCCTTGAAAAACATACAGAAGGAGTATAGAGGTATTTGTACTTGAAGCAATAAATAGGACATAGCAGAATGGTAAGTCAACAATGTAAACCAGAGAAAAGTCTGGAAGGGATTTGCAGGAAAGCTGTGTCTACCTCTATGTTTCTTTGACATGATAAATACCAATAGATTTAAAATAGAAGCTGAAATCAACTAAATCATAGAGACCAGAAAATGTACTGCCAAAGAAATGGAAAACCCACAGTTACATCAATGATATGACTCAAACAGAAAAAAAAAATTATGATTCTTTTTTTTTTTAATAAAAGTGCAGTATTTAATCAAGCAATTGAGTGGAAATGTCAGCCCCTACTGCACTCATGCTGCTCAGCTGTAATCATTCAGACCTTTAACCTACAGCCTCAGAGCTGCTTAGTCTGAGCCAGTTCTACATAGAGCAGGGAGTATATTGGGATCCTCAGTCTGGGTGTCTGGTTAAACATCAAGGCAGCCATGTGTATTTATCACTTTTTTCTTCTCAAAACTTATGAAGTTAGCAGAGAGAAAGAGAAGGAGATGGAAAAGGAGGAGAAAAGAAGAGGGGGAAGGGGGCAGGAAAAAATGAGAGAGAGGAAATGAGAAAGCAAGGAAGAGAGACAGGCAGGCAGAAGAAAGTAGAAGAGGGGCCAAACATAGACTAGCAATTTCAATTAACTATTTTTTGAAAGATGGAAAGCTCATAGAAGGATAATTATCTTATCAGAGAAGTTACAAACTGAGTGCCTGCAGAGAGGAGTATCAAAAAGAAAGGAGATGATTTTCTCCTAAAGAACTCTGTGCTTGTAGGTAATAAATTCCAAAGAACACAAGATAAGGTGCAGACTTGAAAATGGGGGAACTGCTTCAAAAATTTGTGTATGGGGGCTTCCCTGGTGGCGCAGTGGTTGAGAGTCCACCTGCCGGTGCAGGGGACACGGGTTCGTGCCCCGGTCCGGGAGGATCCCATGTGCCGCGGAGCGGCTGGGCCCGTGAGCCATGGCCGCTGAGCCTGAGCGTCCGGAGCCTGTGCTCCGCAACGGGAGAGGCCACAACAGTGAGAGGCCCACGTACTGAAAAAAAAAAAAAAAAAAATTTGTGTATGGAATAATTGCCACCACTACTTCCCCCGCACACACACAAACACACAGGCACATCCATCACATTCCCCAATGTGTAGAGCTAGGTGACCATTCTCTCGCAGCACTCCCCCACCCCAAGGCACACACACACCCTTCACCTCTCCCCTAGCCATGACCTCAGGAGATCATCAGCCTGTTGTTTGTAGAAATTGAACCAGGACTTTCCAAACTTAGGGACAGCAGGCACAGAGAATACTGGTAAAGTGCCACAATGATAAATGGGAAATCATGATAAAGTCTTTAAAATTGACACTGGGACCTCCATCCACCTCCCTCAACCCTTCTCTCACAATGTGAACTGCTGAGGAAAATAACTCCAGGCAGAAGAAGAGATGATTCTTCTATGGAGAGACATCAGGATTCCAGAAAAATGATGTCTAGACATTGACATATGGAATCTCCCCCCAGAAAGTCAGTTTACTTGTCTGGTCATCCTGTAAAAAAGATTCCCATTCACAAGCCCACCCAGACACACAATGTCCAATCTCTTTCTAGAGCTCCCTGTTTAATATCAATGAAGAACAAGGTATCATTTGAGAAAAGCCTGCAACAAAAATAGAGACCAAAATAAACAAATAGAAGAGAACATGAAAAAAATTGCAGAAGTAGAAAAAATACTTTAAAAAATCTACAATTAACATCATCAGCTATATAAGAAAAGAGGTTTAATCTGTGACATACCAAGAGATGAGATGAATAGAAAAATCTCAGAGATCAACAAAGAACTCTTGGAAATTAAATGTGTGATTGCTGGAAATGACATATTGTAGAAGATGGAAGTTGGATATCCCCCAGGAATTGGAGGTCCTTTTCTGATGGAAGACACATTTTTCCCAGCCAGAGCTGTATCTCATTATACTCTATGTTGTGGCTGTTTCCGAGCTCCCAGAAAGCTCACATTTCCAAAGGGCAACCAAATGACCAGTCCTTGCCTCTTTCTTCCAAAGAGTACTCTGTGAGTCTCATGGAAAATTTCTGCACAAAGTAGATTATAGATACCAATGTGCCAAAATGTTTTTGCTACAAGTTTAGGGCTTGCCTACATTTTTGGACTCTGGGTAAGAAATTATAAAGGTAGTGCTGCAATAACCATATCATCCAAAAATAAGTTTCTGTGCTTATTTTCTTGTTGTAAATTTGAATTTTGCATATTGAAATTTTAACGTTTGTGGTGACAGTGTTTACCTTAAATGTATAAAAATTTGTAAATAAGACTATTGTCTACAATAAAATACCATTTATGTACAAAAAAAATAAAAGATGTGGAGAGAAGGAACTCTTTTACAACAGTAAAGCAATACCATGATGTCAAATGGATTTGGTTATAAAACACATATCTTCTTTTTACTTGTATTTTTAAAATGTATTCTTTAGCTAATAGATTCTCTGAATACATTACATACCCTCTGTAATCCTGCTGAACCCCATCTGAATTCACTGCTTCCACATCAGCTTTACACTTAGAAGCTCTTCTTAAATCTTGGAGACAGAGTGATTAAAATAAAGTTAAATAAAGCTTAAGAATTTTCTGTGAGATATAATTATTCATGCTCTTTCTGGAATCAGAATAGCTAATTAAAACTTGACAATAATTTCAGTTAGACATTAAATCTATCTATTTTCAGAATTCCTGTTAAATATCACTGATGCTAGATATAATATTAATGAAAATAATTATAACTTTTAAAGGAAATTTATCCCCCATTTAATTTTTTTGATTTATTGATTTATTTATTTCTTTAAAAAACTGTTAGATTTCTATTGTTACTTGGAGGAAGTAACACATTAAATAGGGTGGAAACAAATACATTTTGTTTCATTGGCTGAGGTTACCCATATTTGTCAAGTGCTGTCCATCTGGATTTTAAAAGTTTGAATTCATGTTGAGTTGCAAAAAGAAAGTTATGTGCAAAAAAAAAAATTAAAGTTTATTTTCCAAGGAATTCCATGCAGTTGCACATCTTCCTCAAGAATGTCATTAAATGTCATTTTTGATCTTTTTTCAAAGCAATAAATATATGGAGTCTTTATTTTCCACTTAATGGAAAGTTTGAAATTGAGCAAACTTTGACATCTCAGCTGCCCACCTTAGTTCCTCTGCCATTTTCTAGCACTTGACTTTGAAACACTGAAATTTAATTAGGTAATAACTGGATCATTCACAGTTATATTTTGACCACTCTTGGTCATTTTTTCAATCTTAAAGCAGGCTGCTTCTAAGAAGGTGAGCTGTTTACACGTGCGAATGCCATTAGCAGAACTGCAGTAAGAAACTGGTCTAGAAGGGCAATACTCAGGATGTGTTCTACTCCAAAAACACGTAAAAAATTTGAAGTTTGAAAATCGATTCAATACGTGGAACATATAAGTATCTATTCTTTTAAAAATCACATATACATTTACTTTTAGTGGAATATTATTTTTTCTTCACAAACTCGTATAAAAATATAAAACATAAAGTTCATGTGGAGAGGCATTGACAATATATATATTGTATTGATTGAGATTAGTAACCTACAAAAGTTTTTAACATTTAAGTCTTTTTTCACAGTTAAGTTGACTTTCACATTACCCTCTTATACTGGTATTTCAGTTTTGGGAAGAGCTTAGTATTAGCTCTTTATTACTTTTTAAAGAATAACAGTAGCTACATTTATTGAATTCAGGAACCATGTTAATTTATGATTTTCTATCATATTTTGTTCACTCTTCATCTTCCTAGTTTTAGTCTTTTAATCTGTTTATATAAAACCCCAACCATCCAATCTGTTTGCCTGTATAGACAATTTATATCACTAATATGGATCTCCTGAAATACAATAGTCAATTATATCTAAAATGTTTCAAGTAAAATGAGACTAGAATTTTGTACAGACAGAAAGCATCATGTTAGTTTTCTGATACTTTTCTTGACTGTCACAAAATATAAGCCAGAAAATAGAAGAATACAGGTTGTAAACTATTTAGATTATTTCTCTTCCAAAATTTATGTTTATCATGAATGAAATTTATTTCTAAATATGACAGATTGGAAACTTTTGATTGAGTTACTAGCTTTTGTACATAATTGATCTTCTAATCCTTCCATTTTTTTTCTCATTTTCTTCAACCACTGGTATTCTGAGGATAGTGCACATTAATTCTGTATTTCAAGAAATTTCTTTGCTCTTGGATAGGTTGAGAAGACTTGGGGAAAACAGATTAAAAGTTATGAAGGCATATTTAGCACAGGTCTAAGCTTGACATTCACCAAAAGTTAGAGTTTGGGTTTAGGCTTCAACTTGACTTACCTTTTACTAACAAAGTGTGATGCTTCCTTTATCAGTCAAGTCTGTATGAAAGAGAAAATGCCATAGTAATTTCAAAAAATAAGGGACTTAATCCAGGAAATTAAATGTTTACAATATCATTGGAAGAGCTGAAGGAATGAGAGTCAGAGGCTAACTAGATGGAAGGTGGAAAGGAATTTTTAAGACCCAACCACCTTATTTATTGCACTCCCTCAGTCTAGTCATTAAGACCTTCAAACAGGCATGAAAATCTCACATTAGATAAAATAGCATATATAAAGAAACAGCATTTAGTCTGATAAGTGATCAGCTCTTTAAAAAAATCAATTTTCTAGTAATGGTACTAGTTCAATATCCCTTTTAAAGACACTTTCTAAGAAATGTTTCCCTCTGAGTCTCAGTATCTAGGAAAATAGGTTTATCACTGATTTAGAAAAGTAATATATAGCTGTAATATGTCCTTCCCTATCCTCATTAAAGTCTTCCTAACATAAAATTTTGGGGGCAGATAAGAATTGGTCCATAACATACAGTACAATGGAAAGAATATGGGTTTTACATGGATTTTTGAGACAAGAACGAGTTCTAATCCTGACTTTGAAAATTAACAACTATGAGATTTTCTACAGATTACTTATCATTCTGGGCCTTTATTTTCTTATTTACAAAAATTATTGAAACACTTCGTAGGGTTGTTTTGAGAAGTAAATAAGATAATATGTCTCAATAACAGTAAACGGTAGTATTGATTGACCTATACCTATATTGAATGACCTATACATCACAGATATTATGTCATATTTCTGCCTTCTTTTGTCTATCTGAGATATTTAGGAGATAAGTAGGCTATTTGACAACAGCTGCTGTGGTCGTTACAGTAGTAGTAGAAAAAATATCAGACGGAGAATAATATTTGCTATCGTCCAATGACCCACACTATGTGCTAGCAACAGTGCCAGAGTTTGAATGCATTCACTTTAATGCATTTAATGTAATGAATAAATAAAATAGTCAAAGAAAAGCCTGTAGTGGAAGAAAAAACTGAAAACAGAACCTCAGGGAACAGCCCACTTAGGAAAGTAAGGGGAAAAAAGGAGTCAGCAAAACAAAGGAGCCCAGTGATTGGAAAGGGAAAGAAGAACCAAACAAACGCTGTCAGCTGTCACATAGTGAACAGGGAAGAGGAGAGCTTCAAGAAAGAGGAAATACTGAAAGCTACAAGAAGATGCAACTGAGATCATTAATGGCTTAAGCTTGGACTTTCCTAAGTTACAGTGTTGTTCATATCTACTCTCTATCTTGAGCATCCTTATAAATTTCAGGGTCCTGGCTGATAACTGTTTTTCCCATTTGGTCTCAAAATGTGTATTTGTAGTTAGCAATGTCTGTTTTTGCATGATAGATTTGGCAAAGTAAGACTAATTATTGTCCATTTTGTAATTACATTCAATTACAATTACTTTCAGTTTTTCCATAAAGGAACCAATTCCAACTCTGTAAAAAAAATTTTTTTTAAATTTACAATTTAACATTTGTAACATTCAATTGTAACTTTTTTTTACAATTGTAACATTCAATTACAATTTGCAAATATATATGGATATATATACACATATATATACATATGCACACATAAAATATATAATAAAACATAGATTTATAGATTTATAGATATTACATTTGAATGTATTATATATTTAATCTGAATAAAATTCTATAATTGAATTTTTGTATAATTATATAAAGAAATGAATGTAGTGTTTTCACTTACTTCAGGTATCTGGTCCTTATTTTACTCTACATATTTACATAGTCTTGTTAAATTGTTCTGAAATTAAGCCACAAAAGTTTGCTTCTCAGAAGAGTTTAGCTGTTTCTACAAAATTTATGACTGCATCTTCCTTTTCCAAACCATTGCAATAACTGTAATTCAGTGTTCAGTACCAATCCAGTAAAATCCCAACAGCAGTATTTATCCATCAAAGAAATATTGTTCATGTTTCACATACCCAGTGTTTCACATTACATTTCTTCTAATCCACACTGAAACAACTTACTAAAAGAAGTACAATATTGGGCATGAACTTCTAGAAAAAACTTTTCAAGAGTATGAATTATTTTTTGCCTGAAATTAAAGGAGAATTGACAAGCTGTAACCTATGGGACATAATATCTGAAAGAGACATTTTCTTTTTGTTTTTCTCAACAGATATTGCTGATTTAGATATTTAAGAATCCAATTCTTTCTTGCTATTTTGTTAAGCTTTATCTATGATTGTTTTTCAGAGATTTCCATGCAATTATGTCATTCTTTATGTTGACTGAATGGTGGATTCTATAACTTGATTCACCTAGCCTACCTCACAGAGGATTTCCAGGGTTGATGCTTTCAGAGCTACCTAGAGATTAAGGTCTCCAGTTCCCTCTGGGGCCTTAAGCGCTTGTCCAAGTGAGCAAAATATGGCTAAACTGTCTTAACAAGTCTCAAAGTAATCAGTTCTTGTAGATGTGAAGTGCTGACTTATTCTTGGTTATTTACTCAGCAGGCCTCCTGTCTTTTGTAGTTCAAGATTCTAATTCTATGTGTCTAGTCTTTGAATCAAGTTATACATTCTTTGGATGCTTACCACATATGGCCCCATCACCTCCCCCACTTGCTGAACTACTCCCCAGCACTTCTTGCGGTCTTCTGAGAACCAAGTGCTCTCCATGCTAAGCTTCAGTTTCCTCATAGACTGTTCTCCATACCTCCCTCAGGAGCCAGCTCACTGTTTCCTGGTTTAAAACTGTCAAAGTTAAAATAGTGAAATCAGATTTTATTCAATAACCACTAACAGTAAGGGAAGGAACTGAGGTCCATTCCAATTTGTGCAGAAGTAACTCGGTATTTTAAAGGGAAAATAAGGGGGTAGGTAGAGGGAGTGAGCAAGGGCTCAAACAGGTCAGGAAAGTGAACAATTAGTAGTTATTGGCCAGAGTAAATTTGATTAGGCCAGCTGTATTAGCTAGCTGGCAATTATAGAAGTTA